>NW_008586860.1:2571-7994 GCF_000691845.1 Merops nubicus | reverse complement strand
GGGGACGCCACGCAGCGCCTGCCAGGGTGCCCCCGGGGTCCCTGGCTCCCTTGTTCTGGCCGCGTGGGCCCTCTCACTGGCTCCGGGCTGCCTCCCGCCGTCCTCCTGCCCGCTGGTGTCGGCTGAGAGGGTCTCTGTGCAGGCTGCCGGCCGTCAAGCAGCTGGCCCTGCATGTGCCAGTGTTAGCCCCGAGGGGCAGTGCCGGGGATGCTTTCGAGGTCTGTGGGTTTCTGGTGGTTTGGAGGGGGAGGCTCCCAGAGGAATGCCTTGTTTTCCTGCCTGCGTTTTACCGTTTCTCTAACAAGAAGCGTATCTCGGCCTTCTCTGCCATTCTCCAGAAGTGTAATCTCAGCTAGTCTTCCTCGAGAGACCTTTAATGCTTTCTCAAGAGCTTCAAAAGGCATCGGCTTTTGTGGGTGGATAGTGGAAAGTGTTTCACTTTAATGGTTTGTGTCACTGCTTGGGACAGTGGAGTCAGCCTCTGGTGCTGGTGACTTTGCCCTGGTCTGTGAGAGCAGAAGCAGACCTCTCCCTGGTGCCAGCAGGCTGTGTGAAGGATGGTCAGGGAGGATGCTCTACACGTGGTCAGGTAGCAGTGTTTGATGGGTTCTCAGCACCCCGCGAACCCGTGAAAACAGAGTCACACCTCGCCCTGGGGGCAGTGGTGGTGGGACCAAAATCCCCTGAGTGGGCGCAGGGTGCCCGTGGAGTGGCAGTGCCCAGCCAGCCTCTGCCCCCCTCAGGCCTGGGTGGGCTGGCAGCAGGAGCAGAGCGGTGCCGCACGGGAACCTCTGGGCTGGTGCAGCGTTTCCGTGACAGGACAATGCCTCCAGCTTTCCCTTATATGGGAAAATCTGGTATGCAGCCGAGCCATCCGCCAATATGTGGCTATTAGTTCTTAGCAGTGTTGTGTTGGATGTGGCCGGTCAGCCTGAGGAGCAGGCGATACCTGGGACACTGGCTGGACTTCAGTGTGTGAAGCAAGTCCCGGAGAGGTCCCTGGGAGAGGTGGTGGCTGTGCTCTGGGGAGCTCCTGAGCACACTCGGCTCTTCGGGCAGTCAGGCGGGGAGAGTTTGGTGCCTGGGTGCACGCTGCCCGTGTGCCCGCTGCTCAGAGGGGAGCTGGGAGCCTTGGCCGTGCTGGCAGAGGAGGCTGGGGGAGTGCCTGAGCCATCCTTGGGGGCAGGACCTTCCCCTGTGCAGGGGACGCTGCCTCAAGGCCAAGGGGAGCACGTTACATAGCACAGCCTGGGGCCTCCAGGGGGTTCCCAGCCTGTGGTGAGTATAATCCTGCTCCAGCAGAGCAGAACACTCCTGAGCTCAGCAGAGAAAGTGGGAAGTGTGGGAACTGAGTCCCAGGTTCTGTTTTTCATGAGGGTGCTGGGAATGTGCCCGCAGAGGTGCGTTGGGTGGGGGTGAGGGAGTGGGGGTCTCGCCGTGGCGATGGGATGTTGGCTGGGCCGTGGAGGGCACAGCCCCCTGCCCAGCCCCACTCTGCCTGCAGGGTGCTGGGGCTGCAGGCTGGCAGGGCTTTATGGGCACCTGCCCCAGCAGGCACAGCTTGCCTTCTCCGGCCCTGCCTTTGGGCAGCCCTGGAGTTGCACTGGTACAGGTGGGGTTGTCTGGTTGGGTGTTTTGTTTTTAATCCTGTTTTAACTCTTGAGATGAAGTTTAGGTCTGGTGACTTATGGCTTTCTGCTGTTTGGCTTGATTGCTCTGGGAAGTCTGGGTTGAAATGCAGGTAACGTTTCCTGTTGGGGCGAGGAACTTTCCCTGGAAGTGGGGAAAGGTACACTTGCCAGTGTCTATCTGCAGAGTATTTTTTCCTAAATGTGAAGTGTGGGCTCTGTGGAGCCGTGCTTTGCGTTAGAGTAGGAGGAGGAGGCGAGGTCTGGGGTCCCACTGGGGCTAGCCCAGCCCTCACCTGGCTGCACGTCCCACTGCCCAGCGTGTTACTGCAGGGGATGGACAAGGTGGGCAGGGCAGGGCCAAGGTGTTTTCCTTCTGTGGTCCTAGAGCACGTGTTCACACTGCAGCCTGGGAGCTCCTGCGCAGGGCGTGAGCGTGCCCGGGGCGTCCCTGGCCCAGACGTCTGGTGGGGAATCACGTTTGGTCTCCCTGTGGCTGGCCTGGAGACTGGACCCGAGGGCTGCTGGAACTCCCTCAGATTCAGGACCCCCCACCCCTTCTCTGGGAGGCATCTCATCTGCGTTTCTCTGAAGGCAGGAGCAGGGTTTCAGCTACCCTCCATGTTAGCAGCCACTGCTGAGAATGTTGGTCCCTATGTACTCTGCTAGAAATAGACGTTTGTTACGTGGACATAGTTGGGTTTCCTTGGGAGAACTTCTCGTTGGTAAACCTCTTGGCAGAAGTCACAGAGGTAGTCAGATGACTAAGTTGTTTTATGTACTTTCTGGTTTTCATTGTAGGCTTTGACTTGGGCTCGATGGCTGCCTCTGAAGGTGAATTCCAGCACTAGCAACGGGCTAGCATGCTACAGGTGGGAGCAAGGGTGTGGCCAAGTTAGGGAGGCTTTCACCTTTTTGACTTGCAGGTAGGTGAAGCATTGGTTCTTGAAGAAACATTAATGCCTTGTTATATATGAGCATTGAGACAGAACTGAAGTTAGTCCCAGCTTCAGGAATAAACATCAGTGCTCTGCTCTAGACACGCTGTGAAAGCTGCTATTTTTGTGTGAGCCACTGCCTTGAGTTCTCTGGGTCTTGTGTGCAGAGCGCCTTTAACCCTAAACGTTTCATCTGCTTTGGCTGAACTTAAAACATACTTAGGATAAAATGAAGCTTAAGTGCCAGGTGTGTTCATGGAGGGTGAGGGACGAGGGAGCCGCTCTCCCCGGGGGCTGCTGCGTGTGAGGTGCCTCTGGGCTGCACCCCGTGCTGGGAAGGGGAGTGGTGGCTGTGTGCTGCCTGCCGCTGCCCTGGGGCAAGCAGAGCCCCGTCTGGGCCACCTCCCTGAGCCCCTCAGGGTGCCCCTCGCCAGGGTGCCCCCCGTGCCCACGTGGGGCAGGTTTCCCTCCGTGCTGGCTGTGCAGGGTGCTGGGGGAGGGCGGCTGGGGCGAGGCCTGTGCCTGCTGAGGAGGAGCTGAGGTTTGTGGTTACCCTGATTTCTTCAGAGAAGTGGTTACAGGTCTGTGGGCCGGTCACCCTTGGCTGCTCCCGAGGTAACGTAGCTGCTTTGGAGTTGGGTCAGTCCCACGCTGTGCTTTGAGAGTGAGGGTGGGGGTCCCGGGTCTGGCAGGCATGGAAGGAGGGGTCGCTGTGGGCACAGGCTCTTTGAAGCTGCAGCAGCTGTAACGTCCAGGAGAGCAGCCTCCCCAGGAGCCCTGTAGCGAGGCGTGGCCCGCAGCTTGCAGGCTGGGTTTGGATGGGCACAGTGCCCTGTGTGTGGGCATGGGGTTACCTGCACGCTGTGGCTCCTGGCCAGGCTCTCTGCTGGCCACTGAGCGCGGCGTGTGAGCCCCGAGGGGTTCTGGACAGTGCTCCTGCACAGTTTCCTGGACCTGGCTCTACCTCCTGCTCTTTCTGCTGCCCTGGGCTGGGAGAGGGGGATGTCTGACTGGGCAGAAGTGGATTTCTGGACCTTTTTGCATACTAGTTCTTCCAGAGATGTCTGCTGAAGGAAGGGGTCAGAAAATGAGTGGCTCGTTCGGGTATGGAGGGAGAGGAGATGAGGAAATCACGCTGGCCCAGACCTCTGACAGATGTGTGCAGTGAGAGTGGGCAGGAAATGGCTCCGTGGGACCCGTGTGCTGCCCTTGTGTCCAGCATTGGCCTCCCTGTTGCTGCTTGTCAGGGAGACTGGTGTCTGTAGGCCTGGCCACGAGCAGGGGCAAGGGTCTCGTGGTGGTTGGGTGCAGCTGGTGCCACATGCCACTAGCTGGCTGACCCCATGAAGATGGTGCTGGTTGGCCAGGAGGGCTCTGGACGTGGTGGGTCTCTTCTGTGCCTGTGCCCTGAAGGAGCACAGCTTGACTCCAGCAGAGACCCACAGCAGCTCTGCCTGTGTGCTCTTTGAAGGGGTCCAGTGTGCTGCCAGGTCCCCGCTCTGCTCAGAAGGGCCCTGCAGAGATGATGCTCTGCAGTCAGCACTGGTGACTGCAGCCCTGGCAGGAGGGGTGTGCTGCCTCCCTGTCCAGGTGTGGGCCTCCAGCCTGGTGAGGCTGATGCTCTCTGTCCACCCTGAGCTGGTCTCTGATCGAAGGGATTCATGAGCTGAGAGAAGGGGCTGCCTCTCCACGCGTGCTCGTGGTAGCATTTTACGTGCAGCATGTCTGAGCAGGAGTTTGGGTGCTTGCTGTTTGAAAAGGCTACCCAAGTGTGTTAAAGAATTGCCTGTAGCTGAGGAGGGAACCAGACCTTGTGCTGCTGAACTTTAAGCATTTGTACAGGAGGAATTGATGATTTTTTTGGGCACTTCCCTCTCCCTCCCATGCCAGGGTGTCTCTTGGGGTGGTGTAAAAGACACAAATGCAAGAAGTGTTGAGGTGGTTGAAAGGAATGTCTCCTCACAGGTGCCCTTAACTCTGGAGGTTGTTCTTCAAAGTGGCTTCAGCTGGGATTGTGGAGAAGTTGTATGCCAGAGAATTGAATTAAGAATAAACTGGAAGCCCTTGGGGGTAACTGTTGGGGAGTTACAGACTAGGCAGGGCAGTTGAAGTGGAGGTGTGTGAGGGGGTGGGCCCGAGGGCTGTGGGGTGTTGGTGCTGCCTTGTGAGGGGTGCTCTGCTGTGTGCTGTGTCATGGATGCAACACACACCTTTTGCTTTGTCTCCCTGTTTTTTAGATGCTTAGGAAACTAGTCTGGTGCTCCAGTATGCAAGCTCTGGCATGGAGAAGGGCAGATTTCTGTCTGTTGCTGTTTTGGACCAAAGTTTGCTGGTTTGTCTCAGGAGATACAGGCAGAGCAGTTGCCATGAGCCCTGGGACCTCGCCACAGCGTAAAGTCTCAGGCTGTGGTTGTTTGGATGCTGCATTCCTGGGTGCTAAGGAACAGCTTGGCTTCCCCAGTGCCTGGCACTGCCACAGGCAGGGGTCTTGCCAGTCAAACTTTCTGCCCCGTCCTGAGGTGGGTGACCCAGCTTTGCAGTGCTGGCAGGGCAGGTGCTGGAGCTCCACTCCAACAAGAGTGTCCTCTGTAAGCGGGTGGAGAAGTCCTGTACCTGGGGACTGAGCAGAACTTTTGCTCCTGGAGCTGCCTTCTGCTCTCCCTCTAGCTGTCGGCGTGTGTGAGACAGCCCGGGTCGAGCTGAGCGTCCCTTGTCCCCGGGGCTTTGACACTCCAGGAGCAGCATGGCCGTGCTGCTTCGCCGGAGGAGAGCTGCTGGCCCCTCCCACACCAGGGTGCAGCCTGGAGGTCTGTGGCAGGGCCTTCACGTGGTGAGGGCTGGCAGGAGGGCCCGAAGG
>NW_008586860.1:0-2540 GCF_000691845.1 Merops nubicus | reverse complement strand
TTCAGCAGGTCTGGACTCTGCACTGGGGCCTCTGTCACCCTTCAGTGTTGCTGTGCTGTCCCTCCAGGAGTTCTGCCCTGGGGGTCGTCTGTTCACACGTGTCTGCAGCCAGGTCTTGGTTGCATTGCAAGTGCTCGTTCCTCCTCTGAGCAGCCCTGCTGCCAGGGCTGATTCTGTCCCCATTCTGCAGCTGGAAAACAGGCACAAAGGGCTCTGATTGCCTTGGAGGAGCTGTCTGCAGCATGGCAAAGCTGCTTGCTGAGAGCTTGAGTTTGCTGTGCAGGGTATTAACAACAGCAAGAGGGGAAGATCTGTGCTTTCAGGAATACCATCTTTTTGGCCATCTGCCTTGGGACAGCCTGAGTTCAGTGCTCTTTGGAGTCTAACTCTTGAGCAGTAGCCTTATCAAACATTCCTCAAACTGGCCAGCTCTCGAGGCCTACCAGCTGAGCTGGCTTTTGCACACCTGCCGTGCTAGTGAAGGTGTTGTGGGCTAAATGAAGTGCCTGGTGGCATCTTTACAGGGCTGGTGGCCTTCAGGATGGACGTTGGCAAATAATTGAAGTTCCGAGTGGTTGTGTGTGAGAAATAAAAGGCAGCAGGAAATGTGCAGAGCATGCAGGGCGCTGGTTTCTGCTGAAAGCTACATCCCTGCTGCTAGGAGCCTCTGGAGCAGCTGGCAGCAACCCCCGTGCTCCCACCAGCCCAGCAATTGGCAAGAGGCTTCCTTGTGCTGTGGGGAGGTCGCGTTCCTCATGACCAGTGGTCCAGGAGGCCAGCAGGAGCTGAGTCCACAACCCATCTGTCCAGGGGTGGCAGCCAGGCGCTTCAGCACTGTGTGCCTGTCCTCAGAGCCACTGTGCCCCTGTCCATCTGAAATGGGGTTGTGCTGGCACTCTGACCCGAGGCTGTGTGCTCTCCCTGGCAGCTTCAGCACTGGGGTGGTGGCTGGGGTGGGGTGCCACACTGGAGAGGGTGGTGTTTGCTGGGGAGCAGAGGTCTGGCAAGTGCCACGTGGGTGCAGTGGGCTTTGCTGGTGTGCAGGAGCTTGATCTGGTGGTGCCCTCGGCAGGGTGTGTGAATTGTGCTGGTGGGGGCCCCGGGGGAGCTGCTGCAGCCCCTGTGTGCTGCATGTGTTCACACACCCCCAGTGCACCCTCGCCCACGAATCCCGGCCACGGGCCCGCTGCCCACGCGAGCCCAGCCTGCTGTGTGCCAGCCATGAGGCTGGACAGGCTTGGCCTTCCTCCCTTCTCTCCTCCTTGGCTGCACAGGTATGGAGCTGTACAGACTTGCTTCATTTTTCCTCGATTTTTTGGCTTGCTGATGTTGAGGATTAAAATCCACTGCCTGGGGCTTACGAGCAGCTGTTGGGAGTGAGACTCTTGGCCTGCTGATGGGAAGGGAACGGACACAGGCCTGTGGCCCGTCTGGCTCCTGGCAGCTGCTGCATAGCAGGGCCACGGCGTGGGAAAGGGGGTGCAGCCACGTCGGGAGCATCCCTGCTCTGCAGTCGGACACCTCGAGCCCCAGTGCCACTTGAGAGTGGTGTGTCCCCTCGTTTTGAGCTGTCTGTGAAAGTGGCAAGAGAAATGCATTCTAGGCTGAGCTCAGACCTGGTTTCCCTCTCTTCAGCCACAAGCTGTGCTGTGTCTTCATGTGTGTGCTGGCTGGCCAGGTGCAGCTGTGTTCTGGGAAGCACCTTTGCTGGACAAAACCCGGGTGTTTCCAGCTGTTCTGGGGCTCTCTGCCCCCTTGTGCTGTTGATCCCTGCTTGCTGCTGTGCTCGCTGGAGCCTAACTGAGCCCCTGGTTCTCAGTCCTGCAGCACTGTGCAGCTTTGAAATAGCTGCTGAAGGTCATCGTGGTTATGGTCGTGGGTTAGGAGCTGCATTTGAAAACTCTCCAGAAAGGAGCTGTTGTTGTTTCTGCCACGTGAGCTTGTCAGGAGAGTGGTGAAGCACAGCTGCCTGAGGCTGCGTGCCCGGGGGCGGTGTGGGCTGTGCCTGCTCCCCGAGCATCCTCCGCCCCCGAGCCCTGGGCGTGGCTGGTGCCTTCGGGGAGAGCTTGCCCGGGGGGCTCGGGGCAGGAGCGTTGGTACCAACCAGGCTTCTGGGTAGGAATGCTGAGCGGCGTTGCCGTGTTCCTCGTCCCACGGAGCAGGTGGCAAGCAGGTTGTGGCTGTTTCTTGCCTGCCGTGGGCTCTGGCTGCACGTTTCCCCCGTAGGGTGCTGGAGCTGGGTGTCCTGGGGCGTGCTGCGTGGCGTGGCTGGCAGGATGGACACCTGCCCTGGGCGTCTTTATCAGCAGATCTGCAGTCTCCCTTGGCCCCACAGAGCGCACAGTTAATTTTCCCTCTTTTTTTTTTTTTTCAAGCTGACTTCTACAATTAAGAACAGGGAATCTCCTGGAGCACAGCTGGGACTCCCCTGGGGCTGGCTGTCAGTGCAGTGCTCTCCCGGCCTGCCTGAGGGATGCTCGCTCCTTGGCTTCAGGTCACCTGGAGCTCCTGGTACACCCCTTTCTGCCTCGGTGCCCTTT
>NW_008586859.1:0-2850 GCF_000691845.1 Merops nubicus | reverse complement strand
GCCCGGCGGGACTATTTCGAGAGCACCTCTTTCCAAGGCAAGGACCAGCGCTTCTCCTGCGACCTGGTGCCCGCCGAGGAGCTGGAGCCGGCGCCGTCCTCCTCCCCCTCGCCCCGCTATGTCCACGAGATCGAGATCCCCCTGACGGAGATCTTCGCCCGGGGCAAAGCCGTGGCGCCGGCCCCGACCCCGCCGGCCACCATGGACGCGGCCTACGAGGAAGGGTTGGCCCGCCTGAAGATCCGCGCCTTGGAGAAGCTGGAGGTGGACAAGAGGCTGGAGAAGCTGACGGAGGAGGTGGAGGAGAAGATCGCCTCGCAGGTGGGACGGCTCCAGGTGGAGCTGGATCGCAAGAGCTCGGAGCTGGAGAAGGCCAAGCAGGAGAGCCTGAGGCTCAGCAGGGAGAAGCAGGAGCTGGAGGACCGGGCGTCAGAGCTGTCCCGTCAGGTGGATGTCAGCGTGGAGATGTTGGCCTCCCTCAAGCAGGACCTGGTGCAGAAGGAGCAGGAGCTCACTCGCAAGCAACAGTGAGTCCTTTGCCCCCTTTCCCGGCTGCAGGGTGGGGGGAAATCTGTCCCTGGTGGTGAGTCCTGAGGAGCCCAACGCCACCACCAAACCCTCAGACCAAGCGCTAGGGCACGGTCCCCCTGGCAGAGCCTGTTGGCACCCTCTCTGATCAGGTTTTGCATCTTTTTCCACTTGGGCAGTGTCCACACAAACCTGAGCCTCCCCATGGCTGTGGCCAAGCTGGGTCACATCCTGCCAGACGTTGTCCCAGAGCCACGGGTGTCCCCGGGACGTGGCCAGGCTGGGGATTCATGTGGTCACCCTGCTGTCCTGCCAAGGAACATGCTGGTGGCCATGTTGCTGAAGCCCATCTCTAAACACCCCCAAAACCAGGGCTGGATCATCTCCTCTGGCTGCACAGCTGGACCATCCAGCTCTGCACAACCTGAGCAATCCCATCAACCTGTTCCATGGACAGGAACATGAGAGGGGCCACCTTGGCCATGCCTAATTCAGGGGTCTTCTCCCTAAAGAAGGGTGGGATGGCACAGTTCACTGTGACACTGACAAGGCATTTGCTGGTGGTGGGGATGGTCCTGGGGTGAGGAGCAGGATGATGCTGGGCTGAAGACACCTCTTGGTTCAGATGCTCTGTATGGGACAGGCAATGGAGAGGTTTGGAGGTTGCCACCAGTTGCCTCATGGGTGTTGCCCAGGGGTGTCTTGGGGGTATGTGGTGGCAGGGTGAGGTCTGTCAGGGAGGACTCATCTGGAGCAGGGCCTGAAGAGATGCAAGAGAGGGCAGATGGAGTGTGACCAATTGTTCAAACACATCTTATTTGGTCCATGGTGGAGCCTGGTCGTGGTTACCACCTAAGAACCTGGTTTTATGCCCCAAAACTACCTCCTGGATCTCCCTTTCCTTCGAGAAACCCGCATGCCCCTTGACAGTCCCCATCAGTCCCAAATTCCTCCAGCCAGAGCGACCAAACCTCTCGCCAGGTTGTAGGGAGACCATGGGAAGAGTGAGCTCATGAAAAGAGAGGTTGGTCCTAGATGTGGGGAAACCATCAGAAATCATTTTCAGCAGCACCTCCCTGAGAAGCAGACGTTGCCCAGGCTGCTCCCCAGCCCTGCCAGCTCCCAAACACCACGAGGTCGTGGTCCACTCTCTGGTTTACCCCTGGAGGAGGCTCTTTGCTCTTGGGCTCCGTTGGCTTTGCCGGGGGTGGTTTTCCACCCAGAGGTGCAGGTGATACCGTCAGCATCACCTTACACCCACCCTGCCAGCACCCCATTTCCCTTCCAAATCTGCGGGGCCCCTCGGCGGGACCCTCCCCAAACAGTGACCACGGAGCTCCCAACAGCAGGTGGGGGGCAATCAATTGGTAATTAAATGGCAATTAATGACCAGCACCAGGGATGATGTCACGAAGGGCAGCTCCTGCCTTTGGCTCCACAGCCCTGTGCAGATTGTTGTGGCCGGGTGTGTGCAAGTTGGGTGTGCAGGGCTGGGTGTGAATAGTCGGATGTGCACCTCTGGGTGTGCAGGGCTGGGTGTGAATGGTCGGATGTGCACCTCTGGGTGTGCAGGGTCAGGTGTAAATGGTCGGATGTGCACCTCTGGGTGTGATTGGTGTGGATGTGAGTGGTTATGCGTGTGCAGTTGGGTGTGCAGGCGTGTGTACGTCGTTGGGTGTGCACTGTTAGGTGTGCACGGTCGAGTGTGAACAAGCCAGAGGTGCAGAGCTGTGTTTGTGGTTCTGCAGGAGTCCCTGCGTGCTGGGTGAAGGTTCTTGAGGGCTGTTGTGCACCTTCATGTGTGCACCACCAACTGTTCGGGTGTGATTGGTGCTAGGTGTGGATGTGACCAGCTGTATGTGTGTCTGGGGGTGTGGGTGTGGGTGGGTGTGCTCAGCACCACATGTCCACGGCTTGGAAACCCCTCCAGGGGTGGGGACTCCCCCACTGCCCTGGGCAGCCTGGCACAGGCCTCCACAACCCTCCAGGGCAAGAAATTGTTCCTCAGCTCCAACCTCAGCCTCCCCTGGGGCAGCTTGAGGCCCTTTCCTCTTGCCCTAATTCCATGGTGGAATGACGAGCATCCTTGAACCCCCATCTCTCAGACAGGGCTGATGTTTAACGAGGACGGGTGGGCAAAGGTTGGGGTGTCACCCGCTGGTCCATCCACACAGGGAGGTGCTGCAGATCGACCAGTTCCTGAAGGAGACGGCCGCCCGCGAGGCCAACGCCAAGGTCCGCCTCCAGCACTTCATCGAGGAGCTGCTGGACCGGGCGGACCGGGCAGAGAAGCAGCTCCAGATCATCAGCAGTAGCTGTGGC
>NW_008586858.1:2194-5031 GCF_000691845.1 Merops nubicus | reverse complement strand
TCAGCATTCCCTGGGCCACCACAGCTTCTCCTCTGCCCCTCCTGCCTTCCCAAACCACCCCTCTGGGGCTGGACCCCCTGGAGCTGAACCCCCCCAGCCCTCCCGTGAGCCACCCGTCACAGCTTGGGGGGCTGCGTTTCATACTCGGGCTCTTCCAGAAGCAAAATCTGCATTTCAAGAGGAATTCAGTGCTCAGGATTTGTGCCGGCTGCTTTAGGAAAGAGAATTTTTGAATCCTTTTGTCAACAGCTAAATGTTTCCGTTGACAGAGTGAACGCACGGCGCGACACGATAAATATTAGATTAATTGCATTGTATAGATTTTATATGGCATAAAGATCCAAGGAGCTATTTTTACTTCTGTGGAAAAGAAAGCAGGAGAGTTAAAGTGATTTGTTCAGATGCGTTTCCCTCAAAAACTTTGTCGTAACCCGCTGGCTCCCAGGGAGCACTTTGATTCTGATTAAACTGCATTTCTCAGTAGAAAGCCCCACCCGTGAGGAGCACACGGCCTCGGCTGGCAGCAGGGCTCAGCCTGGCTCCTGAGCTGCCCCTCCCTCATCCCCGGGGCTGGTCGCCTTGTGAGGAGCCCCCCAGGGGCTGCACCCCGTGTCCTTGTGACACCCAGAGAGGTCCACGGAGCTCCAGAGGTGCAGTGGGCATCCCATCCCTGGACAGCCCTGGAGATGTTGCCCGGGGCAAGCTCCCAGCAGGGTCAGGGCCACGGGGTGCCAGGCTTGCCCAGCTCTCCACCCAGCCCAGGGCACACTCCTCGGATCTGAGCCATCCCAGGTTGTGTACCAGGGGTGTGGAGCCTCCATCCCAACAGCGGTGAGGATGGGATGTGTCCTCCTGGGCACACAGCAGCCCTGCCAGCTCCTCTTAGCTCCTGAGAGTCTCCAACCTCCACTTAAAACCCTTTGAAGGTAAAGGACCTCCTACACCGAGGGGATCTGATCAACATCTAAAAGGAGGGAGGCAAGAGGCTGGGGCCAGACTCTGGTCAGTGGTGCCCAGTGATGGGACAAGGGGCAACGGGCACCAACTGGAACCCAGGAGGTGCCACCTGAGCAGGAGGAGAAACTTCTTTGGTGGGAGGGTGCAGATCATAAACTTCTTTGGTGGGAGTGTGCAGAGCCTGGAGCAGCTGCCCAGAGAGGCTGTGGAGTCTCCTGCTCTGGAGAGATTCCAAACCCTCCTGGCTGTGACCCTGGGCACCCTGCTGGGGGTGAGCTGCTGGAGCAGGGGGTGGAAGAGATGATCTCCAGAGGTCCCTCCCAACCCCACCACGCTGGGAGTGTGTGATCTGAGACATCTTTCAGCCCCTCATGATGCCCTCAACCACACTCTCATCTCTGGAGGACCACGTGTGCCCACCCATGTCCAGAGCATCTCTTGCTGCTGAGGGATGCACTTGAGCTCCAAATTATTTGTTTGCTCGATTTCTGAGCAACCACTTTGCTCCCTGTGCCGAGGCAGCTCCGCAGCACACGTGCCCGTGCTGGGCTGGTGCCAGCAGAGAGGTGCCAGCAGAGGGGTGCCAGCCACCCCACCGCAGCCCCCACCTCACCTGGGGGTCCCACAGCCCCCTCCCGGGGCCACCCCTGCTGCCTCCCCTCCTGTCCCACCTCCGGTGGCTGCTGCTGCTAAAATTAGTGAGGAGCTTCTGTCCATTCTAATACTAATAGGCCCATTTTTAATAATGATGTTTTTGCAGCAATTTCACCCGATCACGGTGTCACAGGGGTATTGATGAAAAAAAAGCATCTAATCCCTTTTAATAGATTCCATTTGACAGTGAACGTGTCTCAATGTTGGTTCCCAAAGGCCCCCGAGGTTTCGGTGTCACTCGTGGCTGACCTTGGAGGGTAACAAGACCTTCTCCAGAAGAATGGGCCAGTGTCCATCTGGGAGGGGGCTCCCAGCCCCCCTGCTCCCCTGCTCTGCTGCTCAGCTGATGGAGCTTTCCCTGCTGCTGGTCTCTTTGGGGAGGTCCCGTGGGGCTGGTGTTTTGGGTGCAAAGGTGGGTGCTCCTTCCTTCACAGCTCAGGAGATGAGGATTCGCTCTCCAGCTCTGCTGCTGGGAAGAGGAAAATCCTCCTTCTCCAAGGCTAGGAGATGGGGAGAGAAGGGATAAGAGAGAGGAGCTGTTTGCAGAGTGGTGCCTGCTCTGGGGAGCCAGTCCCTGTGTCCCACTCCCAGCTCACCCCTGGATGGGCACAAGGGGGGCAAGCACGGCGAGCAGAGCAGCCTGACGCCTCACAGCCTCCCCAGAGCCAGCCTGCCTGACCTGTATACATAAATATCCCAGCAAGCACCTGCTGGAAGGTGCCAGATGGCACGTAACGAAGCTGCAGGTCCAGAAATCATTAAACAGGGAAGAATAATTGGCAGCTCTTCTCCAGCATCGCCGGGATCGGGAGCTCAGGCAGCACCCTCGGGCTGGGAGCACATCCTGCCCATCGTCCTGCTGCAGGCAGCGAGGTGCTGGGAGCAGCAGGATCCGTCCCTCAGCGCCTGGCAGGATGGGGCACACGAGCTGGGAGGGGAGGAGGGGGTGGGATGGAAATGCCCTGTGGCCAGACACCATCCTGCCCAGGCTCGGCCAAACCGGGATCGGGAGCTCAGGCAGCACCCTCGGGCTGGGAGCACATCCTGCCCATCGTCCTGCTGCAGGCAGCGAGGTGCTGGGAGCAGCAGGATCCGTCCCTCAGCGCCTGGCAGGATGGGGCACACGAGCTGGGAGGGGAGGAGGGGGTGGGATGGAAATGCCCTGTGGCCAGACACCATCCTGCCCAGGCTCGGCCAAAGGAGCCACCAACCAGGGAGGTGCAAGA
>NW_008586858.1:0-1908 GCF_000691845.1 Merops nubicus | reverse complement strand
CCCAGCTCTCCCGTCATGCCTGCCCCCCACTCCAACGGGTTTCTTGCCCCCCTGTCCCCTCCTTTCATCCCACATGGGTGGAGAAGGGAGCTCTGTGTGTGTCCGGGGCACTGGGGCACTGAGTCACGGCTTGTAGAGGGGCTGGGGGGCTGGCAAGCCTGGCAGTGGGGCTGGGGGGCAGGAGGAAGGGCAGAGCCCTGCTGTAGCTCACAGCTAAATGCTGCCTTTCACTCCAGCATTCCCAAGGAAAGTAATGAGAATAATTAAAGGTAATTTCATTTATTTCAGTGTGTAGAGCAGACAGGGATAGGGGGTTTCCAGCTTCTCACAGGGAGGAGAGCAGAGCTCTGAAGCTGAGCTGCCTGCAGGCAGCAGGACCTGCTAGCAGCCTCCTTTTCCCTTCTGGGGTCACGTTCCCTCTCTCCAGACCCAGCTGTTTGTGGGGCTCACCTGGGAGATAGGGCCCCACAGCATCACGGGACCACTTGGAGAGAGGTTCTAGAGGGGGAAGGTGGTCCCAGGGGGGAGCTCTCCTGTGGTGAGACCCGGGCTGGAAGTGCCTGAGCATCCTGCACTAGGGTTACCCTGTTTTGCAGCTGAGGAGAGGTGCAGAGCCAGGAGAGCAGCCCCAGAGCATGTGTCCCTCACACATGGAGTGATGCTCGCTGAACCAGTGCCAGCTTGGGTGAGTCCTGGTGAGGTGCAGCCACCCCTGCAGCCCATCTTTGGGCTCCTGGAAGAGTGGGGACCGTGCTCCTGGGGGTTAAGCCCCTGTGAAGTGGTGCCAAGAGCTCATCAGGCACAGCCACCACCCCACGTCACTGCCTGGCCCCAAGGAAACCAGCCCCGGGGAGCTGGGAGTGGGGCCTTCACCTGGTGGTTAGATACACAAATACCCCAGACAGAAGGGACCTAATTGGATGGTAACGATGCTGAGCTGGGTAATTAGGAGCCCAAAAGCCACACAGGTCACAGCTCCTCCAGCAGCACTCTCAGCCACGGGGATCCTCACTGAGTCGTGCTTCTGTGTCACACGCAGACATTTCTCAGGGCTAAAGGAGCTCCTCCTTTGGCCCGAGACTTCATCTCCACCCTCATTACCACCACAGCAGCCCTGGGTGGCTGCCTGGTGCTGGGAGAGCTGAGGAGACCCTGCTTTCCAAAATCTGGAGGAGGACTCGTGTCCCAGAGCATCCCAAAACGCCTGCAGCAGGAGGACAGGAGGTGCCAGGGTGGCAGTGCTGCCAGGAGGGGCTGGAGAAGCCTGAGCAGAGACAATCAGGTCCCACGGGGGCTTGTTCCAACGTGGGACTGCTTCGGTTCACCCGTGCTCTTGACCCCATTGTGTCTCTGCTGAAACCTTCCCAACGCACACGCTCATGAAATATGAATTTTATGCTCAAATATTCAGCAGCAGCCGTGTTTTGAACGGGGTGTTTGGGTGCAGTTGAGAGGCTCCCTGGGCTGATCAGCCACAGGAGCCATCCAGCTGCAGGGCAGGAGGAATGCCAGGGGATGCCCGTGGCTGGGGAACACAAGCAGGAGCTGCAGGATGAGCTTCCAAGCGTGTGGTCTACAGGCAGATTCACAGGCAGGAACAAATGTCAGGGAGAAATTTGTAAATCATTCCTCACGGTAAAGAGGATTCAGAGGAACGACCTCCTCACTGAGCTGCCATTAAAGAACAAAAGAAGGGGGGAAAAAGGCAAATACCTTGGGAGGAATGTTTCCACTGTGTTTCTCCCCATCCTCACGTCTCCAAAACCACCTGAAGGCATCTTGAAAGGCCTCTGAGAGCAAGAAAAGGGTCTCGCCACTGTTTGATACCCACCATTGCTTGTCCCAGAGGCTGTGAAGATGCCACGAAAGCTCAGAGCTGCACATCCAGGGGTACCCCCAACCCTCACA
>NW_008586857.1:646-2251 GCF_000691845.1 Merops nubicus | reverse complement strand
TGTGGGGTGACCCCGTTTGTGTCCCCTCCAGGCTCCGGGAGCGGTTCCTGGGGGTGCTGCCGCCCTGGGGGGTCACCTCCCGGCCCCCACCAAAGCTGCCTTCTCTGTACACCTGGCTGGGCTTGGGCCAGTAGCCCACCACGGCCAAGGCGATGCCCACCAGCAGCACCAGGATGCCACAGAGGGCGACGAGCCCCGAGAGGGAGCAGAGCTTCAGCTTGCCCTTCACCACCACCACGTCGTTCTTCCGCTTCTTTTTGGCCTTCCTCTTGCGTTTGGGGGCTTGGCTCTGGGGTCTCAAAGGGTCCTGTTTCCTCGCCGAGATCCTCAGGAGGCCTCCAGTGGCAATCATGGCTGGCTACCCAGGGCTCGGCCACTCCAGCTCCTGCAGCCAAAGGGAGAAGAGAAAAGGGGTGAGGAGTGGGGGGCAGAATCCTGCTAAGGGGACCCCTCCGTGAGTGGGATGGGGGTTGCCACCAACAGGACTTCCTGATCTAGTGGGAGGTGTCCCTGCTCATGGCAGAGGGGTTGGAACTGGGGGATCCTTGTGGTTCCTTCCAACTCTGACAGATTCTGATCTGTTTTGGCAGAGGACTTTGGAGCCCTGGTGGCTCAGTGGTTGGACTTGATGATCTTGGAGGTCCCTTCCAACCTAAAGGATTCTATGATTCTATGACTTCCTTGCCCACACAGCTCCTGCACACTGACAGCATTGAAGAGGGCACGTGCCCCACTGCAACCCTGCAAAAGAGCCCCTTCATTCCTTTATGCTCCAAGTAAAGGATAGAGTGATGGAGAATCAGAATTTTTTTGGTTGGAAGACACCTTTGAGATCATTGAGCCCAATCATTGACCCAGCTCTGCCAGGTCCTCACTGCCCCGTGTCCCTCACCCCACATCTCCACAGCTTGGAAACCCCTCCAGGGGTGGGGACTCCACCACTGCCCTGGGCAGCCTGGGCACAGGGCTCAACAACCCTTTTTGGGGAAGAAATTGTTCCTCAGGGCCAACCTCAACCTCCCCTGGGGCAACTGGAGGCCGTTTCCTCGTGTCATCTGCATCTGCTGGTGTAAACAAAAGAACACTGATCCTGCTGGTCTCAGGAGGAGCCTGCAGAGCACCAGAGCTCAAAGGACACCGAGCTCTGCTCCCTGATGGGGTCTGGGGCTGTGCTGTGGAAGAAGAGCAGCAAGGCAGCAGATCTGACCTCCAGATCCCACTTCTTTCATCCCACTACTGGCACACAGCCTCGGGGAGGGTTAAACCCACCCCTGCCTGCTCCAAAACCGGGACAGGACCTGCCGTGGAACGCAGGAGGGGAACATCTGAACCCCAGCGAGGGATGCTCTGCCAAAGTTTCTTCCCCTGACGTGGAATATCACAACCATCCACCTCCTTGGGGCGTCCCCGGGCTGGGATCGTCTGCCTGCTCCAGGTAACCGTTATGTAACGGCGCCCAAATCCTCCCTCCCCGCCCCCGAAGGGCACCCGGCAGGTAGGAGATGCCCCCAAGGGAGTCTGATCTGCCCCCCGGGAGCAGCGAACCCTCGCTGGGGACCGACAATGGGGCTTTGTTCCACCGGACCACCAGAAGTCATCTCTCCA
>NW_008586857.1:361-609 GCF_000691845.1 Merops nubicus | reverse complement strand
TGCACCGGGGCAACTCCTTTTTTTTGGGGGAGAAAAACGCTCTTCAAGCTACCGAGGAGCTGGATTTCCTCCCCCCCTTTCTCATTCCGAGCGTTAAAAAGAGGACAGCACCGAATCCGAGCCGCAAAGTTCAATTAATTGCCCTGAAAAGCGATTCAATAAGCACCTATAAAAATAATAATTCATCCTTTGCTCCCGTTTTGCCGTTCGGCTTGGGGAGCTCGTTTTTGCTCCCAGATTTGCCACGT
>NW_008586857.1:0-273 GCF_000691845.1 Merops nubicus | reverse complement strand
CTCTTTTTTGCTCCCAGATTTGCCACGTCCGAGGTAATTTCGGGTCCCATTTACTGAAAAATTTACCCATTTCCTCAGAAAACAACCAGAAAAGGATTTTCCGTGGAAAACCACACAAAAAAAAGGGGGTGTTGTTAAACGACGCCCCGAACAAAGCGCGGAGATTTCCCTTCTCCCCCCCCCCATCGCTCAAGTATTTATTGGGGAAAAAAAAAACATTTAAAAGGTGAATTTTGGGGGGGATGCTGTAGAATTTTTTGGGGGGGATGCCGT
>NW_008586856.1:13869-15521 GCF_000691845.1 Merops nubicus | reverse complement strand
CGCGGGTCTGTGCCAGGCAGGCTGCGGCTTCGCTAGCATCATACTTTGTTATCGGAAGGGGAGGAAAAAAAGAAAAAAGAGGCTACCAAAAAAAAAGTAGTCTGAAAACTCAACGGTGGGATGTAAGCGCCGAGATTTGCTATGGGCATCTCGGGTCGTGTTTTTATTTCGGCAGAGACAATGGCTACAGAGCATTGTTTAATCACTTGCAGATATAACTTTTGTGTATTTAAATGTCCGCAGTTAAAGCTTAGAGCAGATTTTTGAAAAGTCATTCTCTGAGCGTTTTTTTTTTTCCTGGCTGTACTTAACGCTTGAGGCAACCCCTGCTTGCCTCAGCCCCCTTAGCTTGGTGCCAGGGCTAAGCATGATCTGCTCCATGCCGTGCTGCCCAGGGCAGCTCTGGAAATTCTGGAGGGCACCTGCATGAGCGAGGCAGCCTCTGTAAGGCTGGTTTCAGAGAGTGGGTTGTGAATCTTGTACTGTCCTTGAGGCTTCTCCACCCCACCAAAAGAGCTGGTTAGCATCTAGTCACAATCTTTACTGAAAACGCTTAAACAGCATCGCTGTTTTTGTGGCTTGACTGAGCTGGACCCAAGCTCTGAGGGGAGACAGGTCCTCAGAGTAAATCCACAGATCAACCTGGCTCCAGCTAGCTGTTTGTGAGCAGATACCAGGTGATGTTCAGTGACACGAGCAGGGCACCGTGTCTCCACTGGAGCATCCCACAGTCAGGCTGCATTGGCAGCCCCATCCAGCACCGTCTTATGTTGGGCTTCAAGCCTAGGTGCACTGATTTTGTGCTTGATTGAGCTGATGGAGTTGTGCCTGTGTAAAACTAGAAGAGATGAGAGTGATTTGAGGTTGATTTTCCTCCCTGGGCAGGTGGTGGTGATTTATACACTAGTGACCCGGGCTAGGCACTGCTGGCTTGGCCAGAACCTGCTTTCTATAAAAATAGTGCTTGGGTTTTAGACATCGTCAGCACCATTGCCTGAGCATTAAGGGAGCAGAGTGAAAAACTTTGTGATTCTCTTCAGCCTACTTCAAAAATCGCTGATTCTTAGCTATTTTAGGAATGGCATTTCAGATTGCTTCTTGTCAGGAATGCCTCATCCTCTCAGCCTCGCTCTTCTACCTCTCAGCAAAGCACATACCTGCAGGAGGAGAGCTGCCCAGGTCAGCTTTCTAGTACCACTAAAAGTCTCTGTGAGTACATAGTGTAATGCCTAGAATTTAAAACTTGTTAAGATTTGGAGGAGGAGAGCACTTTTTAGAACATTAGGAGATTTTTATGTTGTAGTTAGACCACTAAAAATGGGATGAAGCAGAAGTGTGCAGCAGCGAATCGCGTGTCGGTACTGTATGGATGGAGCTGGGTACTGGGACTGTGTTTTCTCCCGTTGTGAGGAGAACGATGCCTGCTCCTTGTGGACTTTCAGTGTTGGCAGATAATGACCACTCAATTTCAGAAAGCTTTATAATACATCTGAAAAATCCCTTCAGCCTTGTCGCACTTCCATGGTGAGAACTGTGGGGTGCATTGTGGTGTCCTTGTTTTCACATGGCCCCGGACAGAAAACCCATATATTTTTCGGCAGCAGCGGGTGGGCACCGTGGAGTGTCGGGGCGGCCCCGCCCGTGCGGGGAGC
>NW_008586856.1:9327-13839 GCF_000691845.1 Merops nubicus | reverse complement strand
GGTGTTGGGGGCCGCGGGGGGGAGGTGCCAGCCGTTCCTCAGCAGGTGGTGGCACGTGTGTGACGTGCTGCTGGTGTCATCGGGCAGCAGGCTACTTCACGCCCCAGCCCCCCGGGCGAGTTCGGGGTTTGAATATCAGAAGCGTTGTTGGAGAGGGAGTTTGAATGCCGTGTAGGGTGCTGATCTCACAGAGCTAACGCGGGCCCCCTTTTTTAATTTGAAGAAGGTTGTCAAGGAGGGGAGACAGAGCTGTGAAGGATCGCCCTGCACGCCTGTTTTGTTGTTGGACGACTACTTCGGAAACACCAAGGAGAAGCATTTAGGTTTCCCCAATGTTTATAAATACAATATGGTGCAAACTGTCAAGCAAGCTGTTCAAAATCACGTAGCGCCTGCGCTGCCTTCCCTGTTGGGCTCGAATGCCTTCACCACGTCCTGGCGCTCAGCTGATGTTTCGAGCTCCCGGCACGCAGCTCGGGCCCGTCTGCCGTGGCGTTTCCAGCGCGCCTCTCCTCCGGCAAACTCGGCTGGGGACGTGGCAGCGCGGGCAGGGTCGGTGCCACGGCTCCACTTGTGCCACAACCTGCTCATTGGAGCCCTGGGCCTCCTTTGGTACCTGGCCGGCTCGGTGAAAGCCTGGGCCGCCCTGAGGTGTCTCAGCTCCTACACCAGAACTGCGGGTAGGGGAAGAAATGGCATCTTGAAGTCTGCGTTGTTATCCGTAGGAGGCTGATCCACATTAGCAGGTCCCCTTCCTGGGAGATGCCCTGAGAGCTGAAGCTGGCGATGGGTGGGTTAAGGGTGTCAGGGGAACAGGGGCTCACCTTGATTGAGCAATGTGGTTTTAAGCTTCAAGCTGGGTGGTGGCCTTCTGCTCCCTGTTCCATAGCTTCAGTAAGGCTGGATGGAGCCTGTCTGCTGGACATTACACTCCGCAGTGTGCCAGGATCTTCTGCCTTAGCATATATAAAAAGATGAGATGTTTATTAAACTCAGACCCGGCTTTTTCTTCTATAATTTATATTCCGAAAGGCTGGTAATAAACAGTTTATGAAAAAGAAATCCTGATTTATTTCTGAAAGTGGCTACGTTTCAAGCTGGTACCAAAGGGTTTTGTAGGAGACCACCTTTTATGCTTCCCATGGCAGTTTAAAAGATTGCTGGAAAAATAATCCAGGGTCTAAGTAGGTTTGGATAAAGGCAAGCCAGGACTGTACGTCAGGGTACGTGGTGCTTTTTTGCAGTGAAGCAGCAGATTTTACCACAGAACATCTGGGTACTGGCTTCAGTTACAGCGCAGATTTTAGTGGGATAACAAGTCTTGTTTGGCTTTGCATTCATTTTGAAGTCACTAAACTTTATATGAATAATAAAACTGTAAGCCCATTACTTCACTATTTTCAAGGGGCTATTTCAGTCGTCCTTCAGGGTCTTGCATCTTTCTAGCGCTGGTTTTATTTTGTTTTACTAAGTGGGTATTTATCTTTTCAGCCCCTGGCTTGCTTTCGCAGGAGGCAGATTTACTAATTTGTACCGATGGACGCGGCAGAGATGGCGGCTTTCCACTCGACCCTGCCGAACCTGCACGTTTTCTGCATTAAGGGCAGTCTAATGAAAACTGCACGTTTCTCCTTCAAAGAGGCTGACATTTTTAACGTGGAAGACTATATAGCTGCTCTGGGCTACCAGTTCAACCACTCGTGAGAGTTAAAATAAACGGGAGTGGTTTTGCTTGCTTTTTCTCTTTGATTATAAAATGCAGAGGGGAAAGGTAGACCTGACTGAAGGAGGGAAGGGTCTCCTCCATCATGTAAGAAAACAAGTTTGCAAACCCTTACAAAAGGGTGCACATACTTGTGGGGATGCCCAGCATGGAGGATGATAACCTTGACTCATTATATATCAAGAAAGAAGTGTTTGGAATATAAGGCTTGTGTGAGAGTGTGTAGACAGCCCGTAAGACTGATGTTTACCCTGGTGTGATACTGAATGCGGCTGAGTTCTGGATTTTGGTGTCAATGACTGTACATCCAGGATCAAAAGGAGAATAAATCAGAATTATGGTGAAGGAAAGAAAATAGTTAAGAGCAGTGAGAAGGGACTCGAGTACTGCTTGAGCCCTGCTAAGTAATGAGCAGTGCAGTGAGGATCACCTTGGAGAAAAGGCAGAGTACAGATGCTGCGTCCCCTGTTCTGTTTTACATCGTGACTGAGAACATGGCAAAAATCTTCATTGCCTCAAACAGGGACAGTTTCTGCCCGAGAAAGCGACTCAGATAACCTAATGCTTATGGATGGGTGGCAGGAGATTTGAAGGCTGAGGAGATGTTATGTTTGAAAACTTTAACAAGGTGTCATTAGGAGAGGAAGTATTTGCCCTTAGATCAGGAAATAGGTCAAGGTAATAAATCATAACTCCAAGAGAATGTGCTTAAAGCTGGAAATAATACATATTAAAAAAAAGTTTGTTCTTTCAGAAGTAATTTTCTAATTTGCAGTGTGCAAGGACACCCACTGAAAGGGAGAAAGATAAATGTGAACACAGAGCTGTAACAGGAACCAGCCGAAAATCTCATGACTGTGTATATGGCTTTGATTGCTCTCCAGGGAGCCCATCGGTGCCACGGGATATGTCAGAAGCAGGCAAAGCATCACCTTTTTCAGTTCATGTGTGAAATAGCTGATACTATAACTTCACCCAAAAAAATGATGATCTACTGGGGGATGTTTTACAGGACGTAAGTACTGCTCAAATCATGAGCAACACGAGCAGAGAACCCAGCACCCAGTCCATGGCTGGTTTGATAAACAAAAGTATACCTGATTTACCAGAGGGAATCCTGCGCCAAGCATCTGGTACTGAGCTGTGTCCTTCCACCCAGGCAGGGCCGAGTGCTCAGCTATCCCCAGCATTTTCAGCATTTCTCCCAGGTTGCTCTAGAGCTTCTGGGGCTCTCTGGGTTTTGGCCTGGATCAGGACTGCTCTGGGTTTAGGGTAATTAAATTCAGTATTTGGAGAGATGTTTGTTGCTTGCGTGACAGCTGAGATAAGAAGCAGTGGGTACTTACTGCGAGCACCTGGAAATCTGAAAAACAAAAGGCAATAATTTATCTTTCCTACTTCATTCCCCTCCCTGCGGGTCCGGATATGAGTGCCCCTCCAGCATGACCCTCACACACTCACAACGTGCACACACCACTGAGGCCAACACTTCCCTTGTGATTTACAGGGGAAAAGCATTGTTTGCTTAATTGAGCAGATTTCTTTTTTTTTTTTTTTTTTATTTAAGGAAAAGTAACTTTAAAGAGGTTTGAAACTTTATTAGGGTGTGAGGAAAAATGGCACTTTTCATCTTTCTCACTTTTCACTTGCTCAGTACCGAAATAGAGCCACACTAGACCAGTCTCTGCTCCTGCTGCCAAGGCTGGTGGGGAGGTGTGACGGGATCACAGGTTCTTCACACACGTCTGCAGGGGTTATTACATGGGGGAGATGGTTTTTACAAAGCAGTCAGAGTATGGTGAAGATGTGAGCGCTTGCTTTCTCTATTTTGCTACTTTGTTTAGGTGCAGCAGATTTGCTGCTGATTTGTTTATAGTCAAACATTGTAAACGTGTCTCAGCATTTTGAAATCCAGAAACCTGATGCAAATGAAGCAGTTTACAGATCAGGATGATGACGGTGAGGGAAAGCCAAGTGTCTTGGAGCTGCCAGCTGGTCTCTGGATGTGAAGGAAAACATCAGTGAGCAGCATTAAGTGTTTCTAGTCCCCATTCTTCTCTTCCTTTGGCTATTAAATCTGCATTTTATTCCCCATGGGCTTTTTCTCCTGGGTAAGAATTCTTACTTGAGTATGATTTGTAGGACTAACAGGATCTTATTCTCATCTGGGGAAGACCTTAGGGGCAAACTGATTTTTCAGTAATGAGAAATAATGAATAAAAGTCTAATAGTCCTAGGGGGTATTAAAGTTAAAGTTTTTCAGGGAAGATTTAACATCAGTCAATTAAAACTTTTATAATCCTGTTATAGTACAATAGTTGAAAAAAAAATCATAGTGGGAAAAATAAGTAGGTTTTAAAACCCTTTCACATCATGTGAGCAAGTCTAACTTAATTTAACAATTGAATTAAGCAGGTATTTTAAAGCAAAAGTATAAGACATCCTCTTGCAAGTGTGTGATAGCACATTTCTTTCCCGCCTTGCTGTTAATTTATGGAGTTCTTATGAGAAAATCCAGGCAATTAGGGCTTTAACTACAAAATGTAAAATTCAAACACATCAGTGAGGTGTAATTCCAGCGGGCCAAAATTCACTTCTGGCTCAGCCTTTTGCTGATGGGGTTCATGGCTGTCCCCACTCGACAGTACAGGCTCAGCGTGGTTTAATTCAGCTGGGCTCTGTGCAGACCCTGACTCATGACCTTCAAAACATGCATGTGGGGAGTGAAGCTGGACCCTGGGGCATCGTCCCCACAGGCAGAGCCCCCTGCCTGGCTTCAGCCCAAACAT
>NW_008586856.1:1793-9296 GCF_000691845.1 Merops nubicus | reverse complement strand
TGCTGAAATGCCTTGAGGGGACAAAGCACCAACGAGCAGATACTTTTTGGAATTTACAGCTTTTTGGTTGTTATAATGCAATATTAACAGGGATGTTAACTTTGTTGCTAGTGAAAGGAAAGCCTCAGAAGGCAGCGCTGGGTCCTGTACCACAGCTCTCACCACATCTACCTCCTTTGGGAGAGGAAATACACTTGGCGTGTTTCAGCCATCTCTGAATGCAGAAATTATCTCCTTTCTTTCCCCCTTCTTTCTTTCCCCCAAGGATGTATGGTTACCATAAGAAGGTCTCAAGGTTTTGGGGTTGTTTGGATGTTCACTCACCCATGACAGCCTGACCTATCCGCCCCTATGTGTTCCCTCCACTTTTGTTCACAGTAACTAGATAAAGGTCTAACCTTTTGCCTGCCAGCCTGGACAAATAAACACTGGCCCAGCAGCAGACTGGAGCTGAAACCAACCCTTTCAATAATCTGAATGTTGAGATCCTTTATCACAGCTCTGCAGCCGACTCTGGTAGGTTTGAAACTCTTGATGGCACACCCTTTCAAGCGTGCCTGTCTTTTTGCACTCAGGAAAGAGTTTTCAGCTGGGTCATGCAGAAGTCCACTGCTTAGAAAACCCAAAAAGTGTTAGAAAGCCATCTTGGAAATGGGCAGCTCTCCAACGTGCTCCTTTACTGCTTTGGTATGATGGGCTCGTGGTTGGTGAGTTGTGGTTGGACTTGTGGTGCCTTGTACCCTCTGCAGATGGGGGAATGTGTCAGTCTTGACTGTAGGCCCACCTGTGGCAGCAAGCTCCATGGCTGTGCTTGACTGTCGTCTGTGTACGTGCCGTTTTGCCCTTTGAATCCTTTCTCCATCACGTGGATCCTCAGCCTGGGAGACGTGCAGAGGTGCTGGGTGAGCCGTGCCCGGCTCGCAGCAGGCCTGTGGCCTGCGTGGCTCTGTGGCTCCTCTGGCGTCGACCACATTGGTCTCAAATCTTCCACCCTCTTTGGCGCAGCTAACATCCTTCTCTAGCAATTTTCGCTAATTTGCTGGGTTGCCCTCTGTAGGAATCTTTGTCTTTTTTAAGGCAGGACGCTAAGGAAATAAATGCTGGTGGGCAAAACATGCCCAGCGAGGTGATTCCTGTGTTTCCTCCTCTCCACCCACGTAGCATATGGAAGTGAGCATGCAAAAGAGGTGATTTTTGGGATGACACAGGGGAGGAGGGGTGAGGCTGGTCATCCTCCTCTGCAGTGGGGTTCACTTGTGGTGGGCCAGCCTGTGCTTTCAGCCACCGCAGCCTCTGAGGAAGTCACCAGAGCTAAAGGTGTGACTAAGAAATGGTGTGTGACACTGTCTAGGGACAGCGGCGATCAGCGTGGGGGACGAGATCAATGGCGGGGCTTGCAAAGTCTTCGCTGATGTAACTGTGGCTGAGGACTGCCAGCTCTAATGCTGAGCTCATTTGGAGAAATATGTAAATATCAATATCTTTAGCACTACGTTTGATACTTTCCATTTTCAAACACTTGACAAATGTTTACCTATTTTCAGCAACCCTTTTCCAGCTCAGGAAAATGAGACACAGCATCTGTGAATTACCGTGATACATAACAAATCATTATGAGAGATCACCTTAAGGGTTCGTTAAGGACTTGTAGGGCTTGAGATTTCCTTTGCACACCTCTAAAGCTGAAGGCAGATAATATTAAGAGTGAATCCAAATTTGGACTGTAAGTTCTACCAGAAAAATTTGGATTCTGATGATAATGAAGCAGTTGTGAATATTGGGGGATTACTTATCAGCACAGCATGTATTACTGTGGTTGTAAGTAATACGGGCTAGAAAAAATCTTTGTTTCTTTCAAGTAAGCTGAGGATCTGGATTATATTATTCAGGTGTAACTAAAAGCAACACCAGGATAAGATTGGAAAAATATAGGGGAAAAAAAAAACAGAATTAAATAGAAATAACTTTTCCCCCTTGTTCATATAAATTGTGGTTTTTTCTTTGTGCTATATCTAGCTCACTACGAGTGTTCTGGATTGAAAACACCTAGAACCCAACCTTACGATTTCATTTGGTGCCAGATGGCCTGCTACAGTTTCTGTTTGAGTTGCAGTTGCTGTGTCTTTGCCCTGAGATACCCACCACCACTGCAGGACGTGGTCTTGGCCACAGTGCTGGAATGCAGCCACTCCCTGGGGGTCAGAGAATTGCCTCTTGGGCACCGGCATTGTAATAGAGGGTGTTAACTGGAGCTGCTGTCTGCTCTCCCAGCTGCCAGAAGGCTTTCTGGAGAGCTGTCCCTGTTACTCTTTGTGCTATTGCAGGCATTACTGGTTGTTACTGGTTAGCCTGGAAGCACTGAGAAACCCTAGGCAGAAAAAAGGAAGATAGGGTAAAATTACAAATGAGAATTTCTGAGTAACCATTGCAGGAAAACTGTGTGTGGAAGTAGGGAAGTGGGCATGAATATTAATGTTCTTGGGCTGGCTGTGGTTTGTAATCCTGTGTACATGTGTGCTGTTGTTCCTGTGTGTCTGATGGAAGCTGAGCGAATTTGCCTCTGTGCACTTAAGAGGGTTTGAAAGAAGTCAGCAATTTTCCCTTTTTTAATCGTTTACCAAAAACCAGAAGGGAAGAACTACATAAGCAGCTCCAGCCTGCTGACGGCACAGCTTTCCCCAAAACATGAGCGCTGTGGTTGTTGCTGGAGCTGCTGGGGGTTTGGCTTCCCCCTGCTCCTGCCTTGCGAGTTGCAGGGGTGACCTGCAGCCCCTCGCCTGTCGCTGCCCTCCCGCAGCTCTCTGCTCTGCACCACCCTCTTTCTCCCCTTTAACAAACACTTTGTTGGCCACGGGCAGCTGCCAGGCAACAGGTATTCCCTAGGCCCTAGGTATGGCTCAAGCAACTTGAACTCCCTTGGTAGTCGATGCAGTTAATGACTTTGTTTTTATGTTTAAGAGCTTTCCAAAGGTCTTTCTGTCGTCCAGCTGTAAGTCTCAGCGGTTTGAGGGTGCAACGGCAGGATGCACGGACCCCAGTTCTGCTCCTGTGCTCTACCATACCCTGACACTCCAGCCATCTCTGCCCCTCATGGGTTTTGGCAAGGGACGTGGCTCATAATGCCATTCAGAATTATTCCAGAGAAACAGTGGGAAACTCTGTACCAAATGCCAACATGCTTGTGTTGGTTGTAATTTGTAATTGTTGGTATGTTCCTCCCTGCTAATCCCCTTGCTGAAATTCATTATGGAGAGACAGTAACATACACTCGGAGAGCTGTGGTGAGGGCAGAATGACTTGGCCAAGGAAAGTAGCTATTGTTTTATGATTAAAGGAAGGGATTATATTGGGATTTCCTTGAACAAGGAAAGTCGCTGCCCCACTTTTATTGCTTGTAACAAGGGGATAATAATTACTCTCCATTATAAAACACCTCCAAATCTTGCGATGAAAGATTTGTGGTAGAGCTGCACAGCATTCAGGGTTGGTTATCTTAAATGGCCTGGAGTGGTGCAAACTAAGGTTTCTCTACCTTACCTTATTTCTCCGGCCAGGGCTCAACCCCTGCTGAGACCAAGAAAAAAAATTCCCCTTTTCTGAGTTTGGCATCTGAAAGGAGGTTTTCCTCTGGAAGAGCTGGTACCAGTCACCCATCCTGTGACATTTGCCCTCTCTGGAAGTGATGTTCAGCTGCTAGACTTTCAGATTTTCAAATGTTCAGATCTTGTACCGTTTTGGAGGAGCAGGTACCATGTTAAGGACACAGGCCAGCCTGTGCTGGAGCAGCCAAGGGAAGTGGCACTCGGCATGGGGGACCAGCCACCAGCTGGCTGCCACCCCAGTGCTCCAGCGTGTCGCTTCTTCCCATGCTGCTGCCAGCCCCTTGCAAGGAGAGGTGTGAGAGAACAACTGAGCATTGTACCCAAGGGCACTGGGGACTTGCTGTTTGTTTGATTTTGACACTCACTGCTGAGTTGCATGGCTCGAGGTGGCTGTGAAGGAGAGAAGTGCTGGTATGTGGTCTCTGATTAAGAAAAGAAAAACTATGAGGCATTTCCTCAAGTGTCCCAAATGGCATCTCCTGGACTAACTGCTTTTTGAAGCATCCAGCTACCACCAGCTTCAGGATGGTGATTTTGATGTAATCAGAGTTGAATCTGTTTCCACTAAAAGTGGAAAAATAAATAAGGCTCAGTTTAGAAATAAAATAGTCCATGTAAAATGGGATTTTTTGATACCATATCTCCCTGAGTATGTTTGCTTTCCAATACGTCTAATTTGAGACAGCTCTGCGTTTTGCAGTGCTTCCCCTTTAGAGTTAACCTCTCCCCTAAGCTGTAGTTCGTTGCCACTGTTGTTCATTAAGATTCGGTGGAAGTGCACCTTTATTTATTCATACTTTCTTATTTTTGCATAGTTGGATTTTTTTCCCCATGCTACTGTAATTCACTTTGCTAAAACAGTATTCGCAGCAAAGGAAAATCAGGGGGTGAGTTGAAATTGGGAGGCAGTTGGTTAATCCTCAGATTATTGACACGCTGGACCCTAAACGCTTCAAAGGCACCATTATAGTCCATCGTGTCGGTGTGTACTTAGGGAGCTTTAATCCACGGATTACAGGTCCGTAAATGCCCCTGCCCTCCCCGTTACAGCCCATCCTGCCAACGGGAGCTGCCACGTCAAGCCGGCTGCTGTGCCGCACAAAAATGTTTCTCTTCAAAATGCACAGAGACGACGATGCACCCCTGCACCCCTGCTGGGGCTGTGCCCTCGTCCCCCTCCCTTCCACGGGGGCTTTGGGCTGGTGCAGCTCTCTGCCTGTGCTGGCCCAGCTCCTCTCCAGGCTCACGCAGCCCTGCGTGGCCCATGCCTTTTCACTAGGCTGGAAGCAGGACCAGACTACGAGTTCTCAAGAGTGCTGCTTTTTAAATTTATTTATTTATTTTTTTAAAAAAGGGCATACCAAATGCTTTCCAGAGCCTTCAGGGAATAATAAGTATTAAATGGCAGGCCTTTACTTTTCCCCTCTGGTCTCCCCCTAAACAAACAAACCGAGCAGCTCCCTGTAAATACCTAAAATTTTGAAAGGCATTATTTTTTTCCTTGTTGCACATAAAGATTAACTAATAGTATTACAATCGAAACTGGGAGGTGCTTTTAAACTCCTGTGTTGCTGAGGTGATAACTCTGTATGCTGAGGTGCGTATATTTGTGTTATATATCTCTGGAAATTAGTATAATGGAAAAGCTCACAGCCTCTCTACTTGCAGCATTCCTACAATAAGTCAAAGTCGTCACACAGTGCCTTTTTATTTCCAGAGCTGGGCTTGAATCACATCAGTAAATCTACAGACTTATTATGAGATTCAGCATGGGTAATGTAAACAACCCAAAAAAAAAAAAAAAACAACACACCAGAGTTTAAAAATAGGACCTAAGAAGGAAAAAAACCGTCACCATCCATACAGTAAAAGGAGAATAAACGCGACACAAAAGCACTGTGGCAAGGCAGTGCCTTGAAATTATCCTGACTAAATTACAGCCATGCACTTTCCACTCTCTGTAATTAAACATTAGGGTTTGTTTATTCTGGATGTATTAGCTTGAAGTAAACCCAGATCTTTTGTTTTGTTTTGTTATTACAAATCTTTACAGGTCTGTGTGACCTGCAGACAGCTGAGAAGTAAAGCAAAGGGTTTCCCGAGATCAAGGCACTTGAAGAAGACTTGTGAATAGTACTGGCACTGCACATGGTGAATTGAATTCGCTTGCTCCCTTTTTACAGATGTAGGTATATTTGGTAACACTGAGCCTTCCTGTGAGTGCATGTGTCTGTGCGTGAAATGGGTGCACGGTGAGACCTGAAGAGGAGTATACAACTGCTTGGAGTCCAAACAGCCAAACCGAAGGGATTCTCAGCTTGCTGGGTGGGATTGCTGTGATGGGATCTAAGTGGGGAGCCTCTGGTACCTCATGGGGAACACCCTGCACTACTACTGCATTTTGCTGGAAAAAAATGGCTTGCTTAGGGCAGACAGAGAGTGCTGTTGGCTTGATGGGTGAAGTCAAAAATTATCTGCCCTTGAGGTCATCCATTCCTGGCGTTGGTTGAGGGTGTGATCCTGCAGCCTGCGGGAAGAGCCCGCAAGGTGCTACTGCAGCCCCGGCTAATTTGTCCTCCCACTCAGAACCTAAGCCAGCTGCAAATCACATTATCCTCACCATTTCTGCTTATAATTGCAGTTTACCAAGGTTATTTGTGGGCTTCTCATATAGATGAAGTTCATTATGCAAAGCTCTTAAAGACTGGACGGAGGGCTTAGGATTTTGAAAAGGTCAGGTGAATGTCAGGTGAGGCTCACTGCCTGGGTGGAAATCGTTAAAAAGATAGGAATGGATTGTAAACGTTAGAAAATCCACGATCAGGTGTAACCATCATTTTCATGTATGTGCTTAGAGCTCAAATTCGTGAAACATCCAGACTGCTGCTTTTGTTTGTTTATACTTCCAGGAGGAAAGAACCAAAACCTTTGGCAAAGTGGTATTTAAAGTCATTTATATCCCACTCCAAATGTACAGCATGCTTTCTGTTGACTTATTTAGATAAATAGATATGGCTTCCTTAAGTAAACCTCTTCTGAGGCGTGGCAGTTGCTGCCAGAGTGTTTGTGCAGCCCAGGAGCTGCTCACCTGGGGACAGGATTGTCACCTCCTAGGTTAAAAGAAAAAGAAATCCTGATATTGCTCACCCTGCTTGGGCTCAGTGTGCTGGTGGCCAGTGTGCAAAACTGGGTGGCCCTGTCCAGCTAGAAGGTGGGCTGGGAGCAGCCCTACTTTGGATGCTGCAGGGCTGACCCAAAGTGGGTCACTCTTCAAGGGGGAAAAAAGAACAGGGGCAAATGAAGAGAAAAGGAAGGGAAAAAAAAAAACTTTTCCCCCCCTTTCATTTGGAAATTCAATATACAAGCAAGTCATACTTTCTCAAGGATGTTTTTCAGTGTTACTTGTCTAGAACCGCTGGTGTCTGCATGTGCCATCCTGGTCTCTGAAGCTGCGGAGGGTTTTTGCCTTTCACTCACGCCTGTGTCTGCTCCATGAGAATCTCCCTCCCCTCTAGCAATGCTGGGAATGTTGATGTCCTGGCACGGCCGGGCTGGCGAGTGATCCCTTTGCGTGGTGGCAGGGTGTGACCTCCTGGGGACCAGGGGTGCCAGCTTTGTCCCGTACCCACCGCTCTGCCCCTGCTCCTCACCCTGCAGACAGCGTAAGCCTCACCCGAGGGGATGGGGCAACAGGTTTACCTTCATTTTTTAAGGTGCTTGGGTTAAGCTTGGTTTAGAGAGAGTTTGGAGAAAAAGTGAGAGGTAAAGATGGGCCATTAGAGGGCACTTTTGCAATCCTGGTGAAGGAAAACGGTGCTTATTATTTCACTTCGGACTGTTTATTTTGGCGCTCTCTTAAATTCAGTGATAAACAGCAGGCAAATCCCTCCAGTCAGCAGGA
>NW_008586856.1:0-1762 GCF_000691845.1 Merops nubicus | reverse complement strand
AATATATCAATAAAATATTGACTCAGAGTTTAAAAGAAAAGAAAACAAGACAAACTTGTAGAAAAGGGAATAAAAAGCATTTAGGAGGTGCCCCAGTCTGGAGAACAAAAAATCACACAACATATTTCACGTAATTTGTACGGCTTTACAGTGCAGCACTTAGGCCTTGGCTTGTACCTGGCTTCTAAAAATTAAACCAGCTTGAAGCGTGGCACACCGAGACAAGAATATTGTTTAGGGCTGGGTAGGAGAGCATGAATTCCTGTGCTCGCATCTAGCAAGTGCATTTTCTTGAGGGACTCTGTCAAAGTCATTGCGCAGCAGTGAACTTGCCCAGAAAGAAACAAAGGATAAATAGATTATTTTTTTTGCTTTCCTCTTAATGTTTTGTGTGAGTAAACTATAGAGGATTTAGCTTAAAACCCTGCCAAATTATAGTGAGTGCTCTGCAGAATCTAAAATCTGTTTATTAACTGCTGTGAAAGGGTGGTATAACACTAACAGCATGGTTTCCAAAAACCGTGACTGTGTCTTGGATGCCTCTTTGCTGTTGAGGTGTCCTGCTTTTGGACGTGTTGTACATGAAAATTGAGCCCATTATAAGCTTCTGAGGTTGGATATGTGAAAATGAAAGCACTCAAAATCCTGTTTGTTTCTAAAGGAACAAAGACTATAAAACTTCTATTTTTCAGTAACAGTTGACAACTTTACAAGCTATTTCATGTATGGGATGGTCTGGTGCTGCCTGGCCAAGCTGGACAATGATCACAGAACTAACCTTAATGTGCCTTTTGTAGTTATTTTTAAGCCAAAACGCTTTTACGATTAGATAAAGAAACCAGAGAGTAATCTGTACCTTGTTGCTGCACCGTGGTTGTTAACTGGGATAGAAGCGCTGCATACAGGCATTTTTAAAGTGTATCAGCTAGTGAAATTATTTAAGAAACAAAGCTTAGCCTGGAGAGTCCTATAATCAAAAATTGTTTATTTTAATAGAGGTTACATTGCACTGGAACTGACTGGGAATATACAAGATTGCAATTTCAAGGGGTTCATGTGGAGGACGTTGTCTGCAAAAAGCGTCAAGAGTTTCTTACCTAAGCAAACAATTTGCTGTAACTGTTGTGATTAAGTTGGAAAGAATTTCTCCCCTGTTGGCCAACGATAATAGTTGAAAAATCAATAAACAGTGTGTTAGAGCACACAAAGCTCATCCTGCTTTGTGTGAGAGAAGGTTTCTGCTGACTTTGGTGACTCAGGTCAGCAAGTATTTTGACTTACGATCTTTGCTCCAAAAGGTCAAATGTCATTAACTTTGCTGATAAGTATCAACACTTGAGTCTGAATTCGAGGAAATATGTCTGTTGTCATCAAAAGCTAAGTCAGGAACCAGTTGGGATAAATTTTGACAAATGCTGGGCAAGCTAAGCGAGGGTTTAACTGTAAGGAGCGACCGCGTGTTGTAGGTAAAGCCTTTACACCTTCCCTTCCTGTCGGGCAGCGGGCTGCAGTAACCTGCTATTAAAAGGTCCCCCCGAATAAGGCAGCGCAGGGCTGGGGAGCTGCGAGCGGCGCGGATGAGGCGTTACAAGCCCTGCAAGCGGAGAGCTGCGGCTGTGTGTTGCTGTTGCCAGGTTATCGCCGAATAAATAAGGGCGCAGCCGTGTCCCACGGCAGGATAACTTTCTCGGCCCAGGCAGGGCTTCCTCGCCAGGCGGCGGGGCCAGGGGCCGGCCAGTGCACCGCGGGGCTCCCCGGCACG
>NW_008586855.1:392-803 GCF_000691845.1 Merops nubicus | reverse complement strand
GTGACGGGTATTCTCGGGCGGATAATACGGCCGCGCTGTTATTGCTTGAGAATACGCGTAGCCGAGGGGACGCCCCCGCCCCGGCCCTCGTGAGCCCTCGTGAACCCTCGGGAAACTTCGTGAGCTCTCGTGCATCCCGGCCCCACAGCCTCGCGCAGCTCGGTGAGGCCTCGTGCGACCCTCGTGCACCCTCGTGTGAAGCTTGCACGTTGTCGGGTGTGTCGGGCAACCCTCACGTGCCCTCGTGCGACTCTTGTGCACCCTCATGTGCCCCTCCCGGCCATCCTCACGTGCCCCTCGTGCATCTCCTCGTGACCCTCACACGCTCTTGTGCACGCTCATGTATTGCTGTGTGACTCTTGTGCATCCCTCATCCAGTCTCGTGAACCTCACGAGCCCTCACGTTACCCT
>NW_008586855.1:0-348 GCF_000691845.1 Merops nubicus | reverse complement strand
CCCTCCTGGGACCCTTGTGCAACTTCCTGGGACTCTCATGTACCCTACTGGAACCCTCGTGAATCCTCGTGCAACCCTTGCACGCTCCCATGTGACCCTTGTGTGTGTTTGTGCAACCCTCGTGTGCTCTTGTGCACCCTCGTGCAACTTCCGGGGACTCTTGTGTAGCCTTCTGGAACCCTCGTGAATCCTTGTGCAACCCTTGCACGCTCCCATGTGACCCTCGTGCGTGTTTGTGCAACCCCCGTGTGCTCTCGTGCACTCTCCCGGGACCCTCGTGCACCCTCCTGGGATCCTCGTGGGACCTCGTGCGAGGGGCGTGCACGGCTGCACGAGGGGCGTGCACGA
>NW_008586854.1:0-203 GCF_000691845.1 Merops nubicus | reverse complement strand
AGTGCCCAGTGTGTGGGTGCCCCGGTGCCAGGGGGTCTCTGCCCGATGCCCACGGGTCCCAAGGCCCAGGGGCTGCCAACTCCAGCAGCTCCCAGTACACACCAGTGGGCCCCAGTGCCCCATGCCAGGGTTGCCCAACACCAACAGGTCTCAATGCTCAGGGGGGTGCCCAATACCAGTGGGTGCCAGTACTCAGGGGGGGC
>NW_008586853.1:4321-16597 GCF_000691845.1 Merops nubicus | reverse complement strand
CAGAAGCAGAGAGAGCAGGACTTGCCCTGAGCAAGGCCACCTGGCCTCGAGCAAGTCCTTCCTCCTCCCTGCACCTCAGTTTCCCTCTCTCAAAAGCAGCGTGGAGCAGATCTGCTCCTCCTGCACTCCCCAGAGCACCTTCCCTCTCTCCCTTCCTCCCCAACCTCCCTCCCTTTTTAATCAGGATTTGTCCGTGGGCTTCCAGGCTTCCTGGCTGTCCCGTCTCCTCTTTCTCCTGCGTGGCTTTGATGTTAATTGTCTGCAGGGCCGGAGAGCTCCTTGGCTGATTAAGTCCAAGAGTCCTCCCTGGTTTTGTTGACCCATGAATGGGGGCCTCTTCAGTGCTCACTGGAGTGCAGGCTCATTGCCCCTCCTCCCCCCCCCCCCCCCCCCTTCGGTTTGATGGATTAATCCCGCTGTGTAAAGGAAAGTGGGGTGGGAGGGGAAACTGAAGCAGCGGGAAAGGGGGGGAAGGAGGACTGGAGAAAAGGAGCAAGACAGAGAAGGACCTTCTGCAAATGCTCCACTGCCCTTGCTTAAAATAACACCGTTTATTGAAGCGGGTCAGGCACACAATAGCATGAGAGGGGCTGCTACTCAGATCATGGGACCCTGAGGACGCCGAGGGGGAGGCTGGAGAGGGTGTCAGCCAGACTCTGCGAGCGGGGCTGTGCTTTCCCAATGTCTCCATCTCCCCTCAGCACACACACACACACACTCTTGCACCTCCTCTTTTCCTTCTCCTTCCCTTCTCGTGCACTCCCTTCCCCTTTTTGGCAGCAGGACGGCTCGGAGGCAGGGCTCTGAGAGAAAAAGGGGCCTTCAGCCTGCTGCCTTAGTCCCACACTGTGCTGGCACGCTGCTGGGAGAGGAGAGGCTCCTGGCCTGACAGCACAGCCTTGCCCCGAGAGTCTGTGTGGTGAAAGGGGTGTATAAAATTCAAGAAGACTTGCCCCAGTTGCCCCTGCTGCCTCGCTGGTGGCCCAAGGGTATCTGCAAGGCTTTTGGTACAAAGCTGGGCCTCCTGCTCCTTTTTTTGTGAAACACAATTGCTTTCATTCAGAGGTGAGATTCAAGTTGCTGGGGCAAAAATAGCAATAGGAGCGTGCAGTGGCTGAGCGAGCTGCCAGCTGTGTTATGCTTGCTCCCTGCTCCATCAGGGATAAAGTCCCACCCCCACCATTACCCAGGTGCTGGGCTGCCTGCAGCCCCTGCCTCCTGCTCTAGGTCTGCACCACCCCTCGGTGTTGCAGTCCTTTGCCTCTTCATTTCTCACCCACCTAGGGCTGCCTCTGTTTCTTAGACGGCCAAACGAGGGGTCAGGAGGCCAGGGGAGCCCCATGAGTGTCCCAGCCCAGGCCAGCCAAGTTGCTCTGGTCAGTGAGGATGCCAGCAGTGTCTCTTCCCTCAGCAAGCTCAGGCTGGTCTCAGACACATGTACAAGAAATCCTGTATGGGCTACAGCCCGTGCCTGTCCCTTCCCCACCTCCTCCTGCACGGGGCCCGTGGGGTGCTGACCCCTCCCTGGCTGCATTCACACTGGAGGCAGAGGGTCAGGCTCAGGAAATGAAAGGCTCTCCCCGAGGGGGATCTGTGTGAGATTTCAGCCTCTCCCTCCACCTCACTTCCCCTTCTCCACCCCCCCTGCCCTGGCTTGCCCCGGCCGGCGGTGGCGAGGGGCCGCTGGTGTTGGCAGGGTGCTGCCCGCTGCCTGCCAGGCTCTCCTGCTGGCCTGCCAGGCTTTTCAGGGCTCACTCTGGCTCTCCAGAGCCTGGAAGTGCAGAGCAGGAGACAGGCTGCCTTGGCAGCCTCACTGTTTCCAAACATTGAAAGGCAGAGAGAGAAAAGTCTGCTTCTCCTGGCTCACCAATGGCACAAGCGCCGTGGACAGTGGCCAAGCTCTCCTAAAAATAACCGTGGTGCTCCTGGACACACGTGCTTCCCAGGGACAAAGGGGACATCCTGGGGCAGGAGGAAAACTTGGAGCTTTCCCCTTCATCCCCCCTCTCACCAAACAAAGCTGCCTGTGTTGTCCCAGCAGTGCTAGTCAACGGTGACCGGCGATCTCTGCGTGTTTCCACGAGCAGGATCCAACCAGGACCCTCAGAATAGCTGCAAATTACCTTTTCCCAGCTGGGAGCACCTCTGTGTTGTGGCAGAAAGCATGGTAGGCATCAAGGTGTGGGTTACTCCACTCCTGCAGCCAACATCTCCCCCACCTCCACCTCCACGTCCATGAGGTGTGAGCTCTGCTAGGCTGGGGCTGCCCACCGGACGTGACTGCAACACATAATTAACACCCAGGAGTAAATGAAAAGCATTTGACTGGCACAGGAGCCAACATGTCTCTCTAGCTGTGCTAAAGACGTGGTGCTTTTAATTCCCTAACCCCTGGGCTATCACATTGATGCCTCCAGACCAGCATGGGGTTCACCAGATTCTTCCTACTCTCAGTATAGACAGCGAGGCTGACTTTGAAATCAACTTTTGGGCTCCCCTCCAAGTGCAGTGCAGATCCACTTGGTGTGGTGCAGATAGGCTTGTAAAGATACCTGCCATGTGTTTCTGCTTGAAACAAGAGCAGGGAGAGGAGATATAAACCCACATGTGTGATCTGGGGCTGTCTCTTCCTTCCTGCTGTGGCCAAGACATCTCCTGGCCCCAGCCAGAGGGTCAGCACAGACAAAACATCCAAGTTCTCCTCTTGGCAGGAGGAGGAGGAGAGAAAAAGCAAAGCTGTGTTTTACCAGCACCTTCTCTTTCCAGCCTGTGCCCTCACTGGTTGTCTCTTGGTGGGGAAAAGCTGATCACAAAGGCTGCACAACTATCTTCCCCAAGTCTGATGGATCTGCTGGGACACCTTGCAGAAAAATGGTCAAGTTGGGTGTTTCTCACCCTTGCAGAGGAGGCTGCTTTTCTTTCTTTCACTCAAAAGAATTCTGCCAAATGGATGTGAATTTGCTAAATGCTTCAGGTGACCCAAATTTTTGGGGTTTGGCACAAAAAAAAAAAGCTATCACAAGAAAACTACGTTTCAGCTGTAGCAATTTGCCTTGCTCTAAATCTGGAGGGTTTTTTTTGGTGGTTTTGAGCCCTGGATTATTTTGTGGGAGGAAGAGAAGAGGGTTTGGCACAGTGCAGCTCAGTCCCAGCAGATACATATTTGTTTGTCTATTTACAATCAGGACAATCTGAACCCGTTAGCAGATGTAACCGAGTTAAGGCATGAACACAAATTTAGAAAACAATATGACCCATGGTTTGGAAGAAAGGCTTGGAGGCAAAATCCAAGTAATTGATATCATAAATCCTTCAAGACGTTGTTGCGGGACGTTTGTCACCTCAGAAAGAAATTCAGGGTCACTTGTTTACGTGGCTGCAACTCCTTTTGGGTGTAACTGTGGAGATTTGTGCCTCCAAATGTCAACGTGTAAGTTAAGGCAGACATTATTTGGCATTTGTTCTACTGCTGAGGTATTTCAAAGAGTTATTTGCCAGATCTGTGAGAAACTGCCAAGCGCTGAAGCGCCAGTGAATGATGTTTTAATTTGGTCTGAGGGCTTGAAAGAACATCTTGAAAGACTTAGACAAGTCTTAAAGAGAGTATGAGAAAGAGACTTAAAACCCAACTATAAAAAAACCCTCCCTTATATCTGATGTAATAAGTTCTTTAAATGAGGCATAAATTGAGCAAAGATGGTTTCATTGGTAATGTGGATAAAATGTTGAAATGTTTAGCTCCACAAAACAGAATGGATCTGGGACAATTTAGGGAGATGATAAGCTGGCTTGGACCAAATGAGTTCCAAATGCTTGGGGAGGGTCTGATTTTGCAAGGTGGGGAGTATTTATTTTTCCCCCCCTCATCCAGAACAACACTTCAACAGATGGTTGGTCGTGCTGACTTCATTGGGATGCTCCTCAACATGACATTCAGAGCTGGGATGGCTTGTGTCTCCTCAGAGTCACTAAAGGTTACTTTTCCCCCCCAAAAAACCCCACGTGTTCACCTGTATGATTGCTACAAAGACTTTCAAGAACAAGCCTGCAGAAGAGGAGGAAAAAACCCAAATCCCCATCACTTACAGTGTTGCTTCCACTGCAGGCAGGTCTAACTTAAGAGCAGACAAGGTCTCTCTAAGAGGAGTGACTCCTCCCTTGACCCAGGTTTTTCTGAGCTTGTTCTCCTCCCAGCAGCACCTCTCCAAGCTGTCTTCTCCCTCTCACCCCTCCCCTCGGGGCCAGGTTGGAAGATAAGGAGATTCTTGTTGAATGGCAGAGGTCTGGAGCCCTGTGAAGGGAAGGGGGCAGCCTAATTAAGGAAACGAGAGCCATCCTTAATGAGCACTCCTGACTAGGTGGGGATTTAAAGAAAAAGGAGGGGGTGAAGGAGGGAGAGAGGTCAATCCCTACAGCTTTCTCTTCCCTCCCCCCACCTCCTGCCCCTCCCCTCCTCCCTGCAAACCTACCGCAGTTTGGGGGCTGAGCTCAGGGGTTTCTCTCCCTCGTTATCAATTATTAAACTTCATTTCCCTGGTTTGCCTCAGTTCACAGGGGGTTCATTTCATTTCACCTTTCTCCTTTGCTAACTTTATTCCGCGGGGGGTATGTCAAGGGTTAGGCTGTTCCTGCCCCTGGACTTTGTGGTGTCCTTGCAGGGGCTCTGGAGTCCTTTCTGGATGACATCTCATCAACAGGGTGGTGCCTGAGCAGGAGTGACAGCCCAAACTTCTCAGCAGCCCTCAGAAGGGTCTGGTGGGTGTTCAAAACAAGCTACAGCCACGGGTTGAGCTGCTCCACAGCTCACCAGCGTGGCTCTGTTTGTGCTTCCTCTGGGCAGTGTAGACACTACTGATGCCTGCACCTATCTGAGCAAAAACTGAGCTCTGCTTGTGTAGGTGGGATGTTTGGCTGCAGCAGATGCATCTTTGCAGGTAGATTTGTCAGGAGCTGTAGCTACCACAGCTGGACATCTTTGTTGTTAAGAGTTATGCCACCAGGGCAGACAGCACCTCCCAATTATCAATATTTAAGATGCCCTAGATGTAGTTCTGGTACCCCATAACCCAACATCAGTTGCTTGCTGCAGTATCCCCTAGTAGACATTAGCCTCTCTAAGTTCCTCTGGGTTCACCCCATCCTATAAGTACATCAGCAGGAGCTGAAAGCCCCATGTGTGGAAATTCAATTGCAGAAACCTCATTCCCCACCCTCCCTCCTGAACCTCTCTCCTGCTCTTCTTCCCTCTGAGCTGTAACCAAACCCCCCTGCTCCTGGGGAGACTGCAGCTCCTGAGCCCTCCCTGCCACAGCCTGGTCCCCCCTCCATCTCCTCGAGGGAGAAGAGCAGAAAGAGCAGGTTGGGAGATGCACCCCATGGTGGTGGAGGGTGAGGGGTGTCTCCTGGGATGAGGCTGGGAGCCCGTGGGGCTGGCTGGGCTTCTCATCACCAGCCTCATCCTCCTGAACGTGCCCCAGGTCGGCGTTAGGCGGTCACCTCCAGCAACTCCTGTGATGTTATTTGCAAAGATCTGTCAGAATCTGTGCCCAGTTCAATCATCCCATGCTGAAATGCTTAAAGAGGCTTCCAAGGAGCTCGCTCGCAGCCAGAAGCGTGGGAGGAACGTAGTCTGACAGAAAGGAAATAAGCAGGGAACATTTTACCCATAAAAGCACTTTGCTTTCTCTTTGCTTCATAAATCAGCTTTCTCTGATCTCATCCAAAAAAAGGCAGTTAATTCCCTGCTTCTCCCTGCCTGGGAGATGTATTCTTTTCTGTATTTGGATCTTGCCTCGGAGAAATTAAGAGACCTAATTGTTTCCACTGCTCCTTCCAAAATCAGGGAGCAAAAGAACATCAGAACGAAGGCCCTGGGCCACACCTCCCAAGGTGCTGAGCTCTTTTCCTTCAGGAGCTTGGAGGTAGCCCTACCTGCAAGAGCCAGGTTGCCCACAAGGGTGCCCAAACCCTGCCAGCACCCAGCACCGAGGACCGAAACCTTTGGCCCAAGCATTGTTGCTGAAGGCCAGGTAGAGGCACATGAGGAGTGAGCACCCCCCTCTTTTTGGGAAGAAGTCCCTAATGGGGTGTTCTTGCTGCCTGTGGTGGAAGAGGTCAGGTGGATAATTATTCACCAGCAGGCATGAAAGGTTTAATCAGGCTGTAGAGCGTTGGCTGCAGGGTAGAGACCTGTGCCAGCCACACCAGTTCCTGCTGCCATGTCCTAACCACTCAGCCTTCCTCCAAACCCACCAGAAATGGGGCTTTTTTTTTATCAGATCCATTTCTCTTCTCTTGTTTAGGGCTTCAGGACGCCAGGGCCCCTCTGGACTACAGTTTGAACTCATTTAACATCTTTTTGTGGGTGAATTTCTTGGCTTACCAATAAAGTCTTGGCACAAAAGCCAGTTCCTTTCTCTTCCTGCCTTGGCACGTTGGCTCCCTGGTGCTCTCTCTGAGCAGAAATGACCACATCTACAAAGCAGATGGCCTTGACCTCTGAAGACCAAACAAGAACAGGGCCTGAATAGTAAAAATAAAGTCAATTTAACTTCCATTGCAGGGTCCAGAGGGTGTGTTCAACCTGCACTCCTCCTCTCCTCATTCCCTTTCTCCCCCTTGACACATGTCCTGTACCCTGTGCATTGCTTATTCTGTAGGGAATTAAAAGAAATTCTAATAAAATGGGGGGAGAAAGAGGAGAGGGGCATTTCTGAAGCAGTGGTGTTTCAGCCAGTGGCACTGGGTGAGCACTCCCAAACAGGTGAAAGGCTGAATTACAAGCTGAAGGAAATCTGGATGTGGAAGGTCTTGAAACAAAGGCATCCCTTCCTCAAGCTCTTCCCTGAGAGCTCTTTAACTGGGTGTCTGGCCTCTAAATCTCACCTGTCTTAAGGCAGAGGGACTCGACTGGTGCCAAATTCTGGCAGGGGACAGTGTGCCCTTCACCATCTGGAACCATTCAGCTGCCCCACGGGAGGTCAGGGTGGAGAAACACTGGAACAAGCTGCCCAGGGAGGTGGTGGAGGCCCCATCCCTGGAGATATTCAAGGTCAGGCTTGATGGGGCTCTGAGCAACCTGATGTAGGTGGGGATGTCCCTGCTCACTGCAGGGGGGTTGGACCAGATGACCCTTAGAGGTCCTTTCCAACTCGAGGCATTCAGTGAGGTCTGACAGTGATACTGGCATGGAGAGGATGCTCCCCTGGCATCCCTGTGCCTCTGCCAGGGCAGGTGGATGTCAGGACGTGCTCCTGCAGGGGTGGCATGCACAAGCCAACCTCTTCTGGAGTCTTCCAGCACAGAGCTGTGGTTACCAGAGGTATGGGAGAGTCACACTGAAATGTATTACTCGGGGCCTTTGGAGAGTGTTTGTCTAAGAGGAGAAAGTTTCCACAGCCTGTGGGGCAGGTTTTTAATAGAAAATTAAAGCACTGTTGCTTCTTCATCCCAGCATACAGGTGCCTTCATTCCCTACCATTTCTGGGCTCTGGCAACACCTATAGAAGTCTAGAAAACCTCTGCCACAAGCCACTTTCTGTTCATTAGAGTGAGAGAGGAGCATGTTGAGTGCAATGTTCTCTTCAAGGGATTTTTATGACTGTGGCTGATGCTGCCTGAGAAAAAGTTGCCTTACTGTGCTTCAGGAATGCAGTGATGGGCAGTGGATGTTGGCAGGAGCTCTGTGCCCACCCTGGCCTGGCCGTGGAGGCATTCCACTGTGCAGGACCTGCCAGCACACATCCCTCCTGCCTGCACACCAGGCAGGTGCAGTGCTCAGAAATCACCCTGTCCCAGCCACAAAAATCCCACCAGGTTCAGTTTGCCCAATTTAGGAGCAAGAACATAAAACTGAGGCTTTTATACTCAGGAGTGGTGCAGCTGCTAGGCTAGTGGCCCTGCATAGCCTCACAGGGCTACGAATGACCAGTCTAGGACTGACCACTACTGTTGCCATTAAATCTGGGCCCTGCATTCCCAGAGCACCAGGTCATAAAAACTATTTCTTAACTCCATGTTTCATTTTCTGGGGTGGAGCACTTGCTGGCTTCATTTTTCTGTTGGATTTCTTTTTTTAAATCATGCAAAAGGAAAAAAAAATCCCCCTAACCCCAACATCTTAAAGGCTCATTTTCTCCCTAGCATGGAATGAACTCCCATGGCCAAACCTCAGCATTTTTCACAAAGTGTGAGCCTTGTTTTGGAGCCAGCTGAAGAGGGAGTGGGGCTCGAGCTGGGTGTGTGTGAGTGGCTGTGGATGCAGGTGAAGGTACGTGGAGAGTTTGCACGTGCAGAGCAGGTGCACAGAAGTGTGAAGAGAGGGAAAGCACGGATGCCACAGAGCTGGGTGTACAACCTGCTCACACCCATGTGTAGGGGTGCACACACACGTGCACACAGAGACCTGTGTTCACGTTACTGAGGGGAGGCAGGGCGTGCAGGTCTGTGCAGAGTCAGGTCTGCAGAAGTGCTCTCTGGCTCCTCTGTCAGCTCAAAGGCTTGGCACAGAACAGGGACAGCCCCTGGAAAGCCTCATTTTCCATGATGAGTTTGTCTGGGGCTGTGAGCTGTTTCTCAGCCTCCCTCTTGTACCTGCTCTCAGACCCTGTTTTGCTTTATAAAGTTCCTCAGATTTGCTGTTTCTTCCTTTCCCTCTTGCTGGCTCCTTTTTCTGTTATTCCTTCTTCTCACGTTTCCTCCCTCTGCCTTTTAAAGCGTTTTTCTCCCTCCCTTTCATTTCTCCCTTCTCTTCCTCCTCTCTGGGTCTCTCCTCTCATTCCTCCCACCCTGGCATCCATCCTCTCCTTTCTCTGCCTCCTTCCTCCACCCCCCCCCAACAACCCTTGCTCCCCGTCCTGCCTTTCCCTGGCTCTCCCATCTCACAGGCCTTTGTTTTCCCTTCCCTCTCCCCCTCCGCTCGGCCTCTCTCCCCTCTCCTCTCCCTCCCTCTTCCTCACTCCCTTCTCTCTCTGAAATAAACTTCCCCGTGTGAAGCCCCTGGCTGCCTTCCAGCCTCTGGTGAGATGAAGGGCTCCCTGGCATACGCTCAGCTCCGTGCTCCATGGGGCATTGTAACCACTGGTACCGAGGCTATAAAATCTTTAGTGTCTCTAGGAAAGATGACTGTAAATTCTTCAGAAGTCCCACCATGGGTGTAAAGATTCCCTCCCCCCCCAAATCCTTCCCTGGGCCTCTGTGAAAGGGGCTGTGTAGTAAAACAAGGGGCTCACTCCTCCCCTTTGCTGAAGCCCCAGCTCTGATCAGGGTTTCAGCAGAGCGTGGCTCTCCCCGTTGACTTCAAGAGGAGCTTGCAGTCCCCTGTGGAGAGGAGAAGCAGTTCTCCCCACTCCTTTGGTCACTTAGGTATTTGGCTTTATAAACACGATTAAAAAATGCTAAGAAAGAGCTGAAGAGAGGGAGGCCTCCCCTCTAAATGTTGAGCAAACAGAAACACACGAAGCATTGTTAGGCTCTGAAAGATGAACCAGCCTCGGGCCAGCTAGGGAGTGTGGGGAAAGCAGGCAGTGCATTAAAAATAGCTTAATTCTCACATATTATGGATTTGCTGGTAGATCCCAAAGGGTGTCGTGTTTTGGGGGGTTTTTGTTTTTTTTTTAAACTGGTTTCCAACCTGATGAATGCCAAGCAGGCCCTGTCAGGGGCCTTCAGCAGGGAATTTAGCAGAGGCTTTGCAGAGACAGCACAGATTCCAGCTTTTGGCCCCAGGGAGGTGTGTTTAGCAATGGTCAGACCTGGTTACTGTCAGGCTGGGGGGTAGATGGGACTCAGATGCACACCAACAGACCCTAACATCACTTGTTTTATCTAATGCATAAATTTCCTGGTGTTTGGCATGGGAACAGAGAACATCCTGGAGCAGGACATCCCTCTGGGGCTGCCTAAGGACCAGGAGCAGCAGAGTCACCATGCTGAGAACTCACAAGGTGCAAGCACCCCAGCAGAAGGGAGCCTGAAGTGTCTGCAGAATTCTCATTTTCAGGGTGGAAGACTCAATGAGCTGGCAAATATAGCCCCATCCTTCCTAATGGGTTGTTCTTTGGCATGTGGCAGGGGTGGTGAATCCCCTGGGGCTTGCAGGGTGGTGCTGAAGCTACCAAACCCACCTTTGCCTTCTCTAGACTATGGCACAAGTTCATTTGGCATGATAAGGGATGAAGAATTCGGGGCATTTGTGTTCTCATTAATTAGTGTCCAGAGGGTCAGGCTGCCACTGTTTAGCAAGAAGAGGAGGCACAGAGGGGAACTGGGAGGCTGTGCTGTTGGTCTGGCAGCAGAGAGGGTGTAGGGGTGCCCAGGACCACGGTGGAGGCAGAGGGAATGTGAGCTGCAGGAACAGGCTTGGGTGGAATCCCATCTGCAGAGGATTCTGTAGATAAGAAGTGCTGTGAAGCTGGCAGAGCCTTGTGGAAGGCCATCCAAAGCACCTGGCTCTTTGGGGATTGTTCAAATAGCAGATTTGCTCCCCAAATGGAGGAAAGCATTGAGTGGAAGTTGCATGGCTCTTTTGTTCTGCTTCCCCCCTCTCGCTTCCCCTTGCCAAGACCTGCTCTTCCAGCTGAAGAACTGCAAAGCTCTTTCCCACCTCCCCACTCCACTCCAAACACTTGCAGGCAGCTCCTTTCATCTTCCTCTGCAGCCTCCTCCTCCTGGGGTGCTTTAAGCGTAGCCAAACTTCTCCAGTTACTGGTACCTCCCCAGCCTCTTCCAAGGTTTGGTGTTTCTGACCCATTGTTTCCATGGGATCAGCTTCAGTGGGTCAGCTCTGGCTGTTCCTCCAGCCCTTTGGAGTTCCTCCAGCCCTGCTGAAGCCTGGTGTGGCCAGCCCGTGGTACAGCAGCAGGCATGGCCGTGCCCCACGTGTTCAGCTCCCTGGTGACCTGCTGTCTGAGTCCTGCTGGGCACAACAATGGAGTGGAGATCATAGGATCTAAGCTTTGTTCCCAGCTACACCACCTTTTAAAAGGTGATGGTTTCGATTGAGCCACCTCTTTATCTATGCCTCAGTTTCCCCAGGCATAAAATAGGGTTATATACTCTCATTTTGGCAACTGATCTCACAGTTAGCTATTTACTGATGCATCTGATGGCCTCTTTCTCTAGATAACCTCCTGCAGTCTGAAGCTGAGATGTCCAGGTCTGAAAAACCTGAGGTGTGACAAGCCAAAACAAAGAGGGAGAGGTGTGTAAAGCCAAGGGGCTGTTTGTCTTCTTTCCTCTGGGGTTTCATGGAGTGGTGTCCTCCATCCACTCGGTGCTGCCTTCCACAGAGACTGCCAGTGGGACACCTGGGAAGGGGCAACACTAGACATAAACCTCCTGTTAGTAAGGGGGATGCAAGAGCCAGTCTGGAGCCTTGGCTGGTTGGTGAGACCCTGCAGAAAGAGGGAGCACTCATAGCTGGGACCAGAGCATCATCTCATCAGTGAGACAGCCTGATGGAGGAGGGAAGGGGTCAAAGGGCCAGGAGAGGAGTGGGGTGACAGCCTCCAGGCTGGGTGCAGCCCCATGAGGGGATTGAAGGGCAGGGGGGCTGAGGAAGCCCCCTCTGTGGAACACTGCCAGCTCTGCCCTGTTGTTTAGGCTGGGACATTTTCTGAGCTGGGCAGTGCTAACTGGGGGAGGAAAAGAGGGACTGCAGGTTGCACCCTTCCTCACCTCACAGCAAATCCATCCCTGGGCTCTCCTCCAAACAGCCCCCCTCACCAGGTATTTTGGCCACGCAGACATGGAGAGAAGGTGCAAGAGCAGAGGGATCCAGGTGGCTGCATTTGTTCTGTGTCCTCTTGGTGGCCCCGAAACCCTCCAAGCCTCATTTTTCAATAGGCCACCAAAACAACCACTAGATGTTTAATGACTTTCGATCTCTCCTGCCCCAGACTGGCTTTGAAACAGTGACTCAGATGCCAAAGTCCCAGTAGCAAAGTGGCTTTTTAATGACACGACTTGAGCTCGAATTCCAGGCACAGGGGGAGGCTTTGACACTGCTGTTTGTTTTCTTATTGGAGAAGTTCAAGAGAAGCTCAAGGCTTAAAAGCAAACCCTTGAAAGCAAAGCATTCCTAATCACATAAAAGTGTCTGCGCAGGCCAGGGCTGAAGAGGGGGCTTGTGACTTTAATCTTTGCATATCCCTTTCTTTCTTCAAGCATCTCTCTCCCTCTCGCAGACGGGGGGCACACTCACACACACACTCCCGCACAAAACTCTCCCCAGTGCCAAGAGGATAATGCTCCAGGAGAGGAAAGGGGAGGAAGAAG
>NW_008586853.1:3878-4290 GCF_000691845.1 Merops nubicus | reverse complement strand
ACGACGGGTGAGAGTGGGAGGAGAAAGCCAGCCCGCCTGCCTGCCCCCATGCTGAGCCTGAGCAGACTTTGTGAGAAAGCTTCTCTCCATCTGCAGCCCAGCCCGGTGGGAGTCAATTAATTCTGAATAACCTAAACCGACAGAGGTATTTGCATTCACAACCTGACTGATGACCGTATAAAATTGATTTATGAATTGAAGTACTTTCCCTCCCCTTATCCCCGATTCAAGCCATAATTGATTATACGTGCTGCAGGGAAATTAAAGAAAAGAAAATTAAAAAAAAGAAAAGAAAAAAGGGAGGCCCCACAGACGCTGCTCTATATTCTCAAGGTTTCCTGGGATTAGTCCATCTATTCATCACTTATTTTTTTTTTTTTATTTAAAAAGTTTCTGTCTTTCCCGTTTTCAG
>NW_008586853.1:0-3852 GCF_000691845.1 Merops nubicus | reverse complement strand
CCCCCAACGTTCATCCCTACCCCTCAGCACCACCTCTCATCCCAGGCAGGGGAGGTGATGGGAGGCACAGCACCCCCTCAGCAACGTTCCCACAGCGGGACAGGGAGGGGACCTGGAGCCTGAGATCCCTCTGAAAGGAGAGGGAGCCTAAACTGCAGCTCCTCGACCCCACCGTGCCCTAAGCTCACACTTGACTTGCTGCCTTCTAACTGCCCTGTCGTAGAACGTTTTTGGGGTGCAGACTTCCCTTGGCCCCTCCAGCTGGTTGTCTCTAGTAGGAGATGCTCTCCATCATACCCCTAGAGTGCTCACATGATGCTTTCTACTTACCTAGGGAGAAGTGCTGTGTGAGAGCAAGATCCTCTCACCCAGTGTCAGTCAGGAGTGCAAGGAATCTTGCTGAAAACAATTAAATGATGCCACTCCCTAGATTTCCTCCTGGCACAACGTGTAAATATTGAGGTGAATCCTGAAGCGTGAGGATGGATGACCCTTTTGATCTTTTTTTCCTTCATTATCCACCTACTCCTCTCTAGCTGTGATCCCATTTTCCTTATCTACTCATTGTTTCTCTGCCCATTTTCCATAGGGGGGCACAGAGGAGCAGACCTGGGGTGGGAACTGGGCAAAGCCACACAGCTAATCCGTGGGACAATCTTGGGGAGAACTTAGGTCACCTATTAGTCCTGTTCTCTTTCCTCTCTGCTTCTTTCTAAATCCTTAACTATTTTTAATTTATTTCTTTTTAAGAGAAGAGTGTGTCCTCCAATTTCCTTTCACTTGAGTGGGAAGAGGCAAACAAAAACCTGAATGAAGCTCAGCTCACATAAGATTTCATCAAAAATCCTTTGCCCACAGGGCTCTGTAAGGTTTGCAAACCTCTTGAGCATGTAGGTCCAACTTCCTACTGCTTTGTGCAGTTGCCATGTTCATGGTTCCTTTGACATTAAGGGACATCAGGACAGCAATGCCATCTTCATGTCACTTCTAATGCAGCAAGAAAGAGCAGAGCAAAGGAGCTCAGTGAATAAACATCAACCAAGACCACCTCCCTTAACTGCTTTCAGCAAGGAGCTTGTCCAGAGACTTCTGCCTGGCAGTGGGCTTCAAGAAGGAACTACTTTGCTTGCCTCTAAGAGGCCCTGAATGGATGAGGAGGGGCAAAGAGGGAGCCAGCCCCATGCAGGGATCCAGCTGTGCCCCCTCTGCCATCGCTGCTTGCCTGCCCCTCCCGTCCCCCCCCACCTCATGCCTTTGTCCTGCACGGGGACTCCACTCAAAGTTCAGTTCTGCAGGTGCCTGAGCTCATTGTGCTGGGGAAAAGTGGAAGGCTGGGGGAGGGGAGGCTCTGTCTCTGTAATTAAAGCCAAAAGCCCTGCCCGCTGAACGTTAACTGGCAGCTCACATCCCTGCTGGAGGCTCTGGGCTGAGCCTGGAGGTGTGGAGATGGATTCACAGCAAGATTCGGGGGATACTACCAAAAATCAGGGTGACCCAGGAGGCAGAGCTTTACATCCCTGGAGTCAAACTCTGTGCAGAGTAAAGCCCTCTTCAAAGCAAGGAAAGCCTGGAACAGCAATGGGGCAAGAGTTGTGTATGTCCTTCAGAAGTCTACAGGAAAGTCCTGGAAAATGGTGCTGTGGCCACCCTGCCTGTCAGGTCTGCCTTGAGGTGGACAGTCAGGCTCTGTGGTGGTACCTGGCCCTCCTCCCCACTGCAAGGCTTGTCAGGAGGACCTGGTTCACCCTGAGGTGACATTAGGAGCAAGTGTCTGGAGGTGTCCTCCAAACCCTCTCCACCTTCCTGCTGGGATGACCAAGCCTCCCCTTTCAAACAGCAGCAGCTCCATGCTCAGTGAAGGACACTGTGGGTTGGGCCCATATACAGGCTCCTGCTTCCTCACCAAGAATGCCTGTCCAAATTAGGCTAACGAATAAAGACTGTCTGTGGGTTGAGGAGTCCATAGCATGGGCAGCCCAAGAGCTCAGGAGCCAGCAGACCCCAGAGGGTGCAGACTACATCTACACTCATGTGTCACCTCATAGCTGCAGACCCAAATCCATGATTTTTTCCCTCCCAGGCTAAGGTGCTGAGCTTTGGGACAAGAAGCTGGCAGGGCAGGGTGGAGAGGGGCAGCAGCCCTGGCAGAAGAGGGCACTGCCTGGTACCCCCATCCACTGAGCTGCCTCCCACCTCCTCTGCAAGGAGCCTTGCAGATGTCAGCCCCGACAAAAGCAGGCACAGGGAGGGACGTCAGCGCAGATTTACATCCAAAGGTCGACATGTCTCGAGTGGTAAACGGGTGGACAAAGAAGTTAATCGAGGAGTCAAAAAGGGCAACCTGAAGAGGAGAGGCAGCTGGGAGTGGGGAAGCAGAAACCAAGGCAATTAGCAGGGAAACAGAGGGAGAGTTTCGCATGCCTCTCCGATTCTTCCACATGGGAAGAACGGTGCCGTGTCATCTGAAACAGAATTATTGGTACTGTCAGCTGAGGGAAAGCAAACTGGGGGGGTTTGAACCCAGCAAGCACACCCGACCTTTCTCCCCACACCAACCAGCAGCCCCTCCACGGGCACGACGGGTGCCCGGGCAGCTCCCTGGCACCACAGAGCTGGTGGGGTGAAATATCTGCCGCGGCCACCCCTCCAAAACTGAGCGTTGCTTTTCAAGGTGCTTCCCAGGCGTGGAGGGATTCTCCTTTTTTATTGACAGCACAAATGGATGAGGTGTCTTCTAACAGCACTAACTCACACCAGCAGAGGCACTGGTCAGCTGCCAGGTAGGTAGCAGAGGGACTGGCTGCTCAGAGCTGTGCCCACCTGGTCCACCCACCCACCCAGGGTGGCTTCATTCACCACGGGCTTCACGAAGAGACCTTGCAGTTTCTTCTCTGGACTGGCTGAGCCCATCCTTTTTTTGCATGGGGTCTGCTCCAAATCCAGAGACAAAAGGCTGTGACAGAAAAAAAAAGTGGCTATTGGTCAGATAAAAGTAATTTGGCTCAATATAAGGGTAATTGGGTGTCATCCCAGGGTCTTTACAACACAAAAGATCAGGCTAGATGGTCTAATGATCCCTTTTGGCCTTCAAACCTAAGAGTTGATGCGTTATCTTTCAAACACTCATTTTCTCTCTAAAAAGTGGGGTGCAGATTAGGTCTGAAATTAAAGTGTCCCATGCTGCCAGTACCATTGTGCTGGGCGTGTTTGGGAGTCACACCCTCGCCCAGCTGCCTCGGGGGCTGTTTATTCTATACTTGTCCCCATTTGGTTGCTTCTGTTATTAAATTCCACAGTGACAAACCCTGGAGAAAGGCAAGGGGTTTTTAAAATTTCTTTCCAGCTGCAAATGCGCGAATACTTTTATCATAGATTGTCTCTGCAAATGTCACAGACAATGAGGCATTTTTTTGGGGGTAAGTCAAGCCAAAAGCATAAAAATGTCTCCCGGACAATATTTTGTCTGCGACGCCGGTACGTGTTTGTGCAGCTGGCTGCAGGACAATGACAGAAGATCCAGCCCTCCCTCCAGCGAGCATCTGAGCATCCTAAAGGAAGGAGTAAGGTGACCGTAGGGACAAAGCTTCCAGGTTATACCTGGGAGGGGAGATTTTTTTCTTTGCCCATTCTCCGAGCCTAGAGAAAACACAGCAGGGGTTTTGTTTCTCGAAGCTGCAGCTCCGGCAGGTCATAATTTACAATCGGGGGCCGGGGCAGGATGAAAAACAGAGAGCTAGTTTCTCGAGGGCCCTGGCTTTCCCCCAAAAAAACCCCCACCTCGCTCCCTCCTCGCGGCACCGACGGCCTCCGAGCGCCTGAGGACCCCGCTCCGAGCGCCGCTTACGGCTTCTT
>NW_008586852.1:0-902 GCF_000691845.1 Merops nubicus | reverse complement strand
ATCAACAGCAAAAGAGATTGAGTGTCTGGAGATTGTCTTTAAGGATGAGTAGAGTCATCTGCCAGTTGGACAACAAGGCAGGACATTCCTAATACTTAAAGCTATAGGACTACTGCAAATCTGGTCAACTCTTCAAAATACAGAATTGTGGAGTCAGATATCTAAGGACAGTAAAAGAAGGAGGAATTGGAGTTTCTGGTTTTTGGTATTCAGAATGAAACCATTACCTATTCCTTTTAAAATGGAAACTTTAATGAAATTTGCTTGGGTAGGTGGAAGTAGAGAGTGTTCAGTTCCTAGTTCAGCACTAGGACCCAAACTAGGTTTTACTCAGAGTGTAATGGTCTCACTCACACATGAAGTTTTAGCAGCAGCAGGAGGCTGCCTGTTTGCACAGCAGTTGATGCATGCAGAATATCACACTAACAGTGACTGTTTTATCTAGGAGTAAAAAGAGCTTGGATTCTCTTACCTGAGATGGAGGAGAGGTGGAAAAAGATGTGGTACACACTTCTTGGGAATCTTCTACTGAGGGGTACACTGCACCATTGTCCTCACCAGCTCTAAAGCAGCAAGAAAAGAAAAGCTTTCCAACTGGAAATATTCTTTAACACAAACAAATAGTAAACCACAACTGGGACAAACACTGCAGGGAGGCTGAGAGTATTTGGGTGGAGTTGAAAGGAGAATTATGAAGGGCTCTCATCTACTTGGCAGAACTGAGGGACACAAGGTATGAAAACTTCAGTTTTCCCTAGGCTCTCCTCTACTATCCCCACAGAGAAATATTTCCCTGGGTTTTTTGTTTTAACTAAAGGGGTTCTTATACTTCTCTTCAACAAAGAGAAATAAATTGATCTTTCCCCAGTGGAAACATCTGGAGATGCCTGCCTGTGGACATG
>NW_008586851.1:0-424 GCF_000691845.1 Merops nubicus | reverse complement strand
GAAAATGAATGGGGAAATTAAGAAGCATACTTGAAAATGAATGGGGAAATTAAGAAGCATACTTTGAAATTAATTTTCGAAACTAAAAGGCCCTGGACACGGATTTTGCCGTTAGCTTTGGCCAGAATCCGAGCTAGACCTAGAGGGGATGTTCAACCATCCCCCTTTGAATTAATGTCTGGAATCCTGCACCCTGTTAGCTCTCGGCCCGGTGGGGAGGTGGAAATAACTGATGTCTATTTAAAACAGTACGTGGCCAGAATACTCTCTCGTGAAATCTCTGCGACAGGAAGCTCAACCAGCACAGACCCTGCCCTCAGACTTTGCTGCCCAAAACATTCAACCAGGAGACTGGGCCCTAGTTAAAGAGTGGAACGAAGCCCCGTTGATGGCACGGCGGCACAGACCGTAGCAGGGGGTGGTG
>NW_008586850.1:1083-2424 GCF_000691845.1 Merops nubicus | reverse complement strand
GGGTCAGAAGCCTCACTGAAGGCAAGGCAGACAACACCCACAGACAGAAGGACACAGCAGCTGATTCCTCCTTTGTGCAGTGCAGGCTGGAGCTTGCAGCACGCTGCCAACGTGGGGACACATCCCCTAACGTGTGCCCAGCACCTCCTGTTGCTCCTGTTGGCCAGACCCAGCCAGTCTCACCTGTGCCCTCAGGTCCCTCCGAGCCAGCACCTGGAAGCACAAGGCCCTGAAGCGTTTCTCCAGCCTCTGGCAGTCCACATCAGAGCCCTCTCGAGCTGCCAGCCCCGACTCTCTGCTGAAGTTGACGTTGTTGAGGATCAGGCAGTGGCCACACGGGTCTGCTCTCAGCTCATAAACCTGGCAGGCACACGAGTGTCATTAAACACCCTCTTAATTAAACACCCTCTTAACCTAATCCAGCAGGATGTGATGCTAGCGAGGAATAGAGTCTGGCAACCTCCCAAATTGGGGACCACCTCTGCAGGAACCCAGCTGCTTCTCTACCTGCTGTGTCTCCAACAGCTTGCTGAACTTTCCAGGCATTTTGTTTAGGTGGACAAACCTCTCCACGAGAGCTTACACAAGGCACCAAGTGAATGGGCAGAGAAATCTTCCAGAGATTCAGCTTCACCATCAACAACAGCACTGCAGGAGTTTTACAAGGGCCACCCAAAGACCCACACCAGCCTTGCACATACACAGCCAAACTGTCCACCCCATGTCAGACTCCCTCAAGTTGGCCTTGCTCAAGACAATACACAACTTGGTGCCTTTGGAAATGACCAGTTGCCTTGCTGGGAGCTGTTTAAGAGCAAGTTTTAGCTCTAAGTTATGTTATTTGTGGTATTGCTCTTAAGGAGGGGCTGGCTAGTGACAGAACTGATTGGCCCCAATACAGCAGAGTCAGCCTTGGAGCAATCACTCGGGTATCACAGGGCAACACAACCCAAAATAACAGTGGTCTCAGGGCTGTCTTCTGGCAGCCACTCCCAAGGCACAGAGCTTTGGCTTAGCAGGGAACTTTTTTTTTCGGAGCCTACCCAGCCACTCACCGGGTCACGGCTCCTCTTGCCAGCAGCCGAACCTACAACACACAACAGAGACACAGGACTGAGCTCTCCACAGTTTTACACCTTCCTCCTGCAGCTCGGGTCAATCCTTCCCTGACTCATGAGAATTCCCTCTTCCCACCCCAGGCTGGGAAGGAGCAGCAGGACACAGCTTACCCCAGGCTAGCACGGGCAGCGTCCGAGGCTCTTCGCTCTCCGCCGGGATGGGGATGGACAAACGCTCAGGGACGTGCACACCTGTGACAACAGGGACACCAGCTCTCACCTT
>NW_008586850.1:0-914 GCF_000691845.1 Merops nubicus | reverse complement strand
CAGCAGCATGTCTGCCAGGGCCCCCTGCCCGCTGTCCCGCAGCAGCGAGAGGAAGGTGGGGAAGGCCTGCTGCCCTCGGCTCTCCAGGTCGATCACCAGCTGCCGGGCCTGCTCGGCTTCGGTCCCGGCGCTCTGCAGGAAAGGAAAGCCCGGGACAAGGCTCGGGGTGAACACCGGGACCCACACCGAGCACGTCCACGCAGGACCAGCGGGACCGACAGCCAGAGACCCCCCAGCAGCCACCCCAACCCTGGTTCTACCCCTCAGAGCCCTCCTGCCTCCCCTGGGACAGAGGCTGCAGCCACCATAGTGCCTGGAGGGACAAGGGGGCACCCTCAGGCTGTCCCCAGGCAGCTCGGCCCCTGTGCTGAAAGGAAATGTGTTGGACCCACACACCAACCAGGCACCCCCCCAGCCTGTCACTGGTGTGTGAGTCACCGGTGTGTGAGAGGACATGAAACACCCCCAGGCCTGTCCCCAGAAACACAGAGGGGACATGGAACCTCCTTAAGCCTGTCACCAGACTGGGGGGACAAGGAGAAACCTCCATGCCTGGAGCTGGCTGGGACAGGGTATAAGACAGTGGGGGTCTTACACCTCTTATCTGCAGGGTGGGGAGGGACAAGGGCCACTCCCCAGGCCTGTCACCAGGATGAGGGGACACAGGGGCCTCCCTCTGGCTGTCACCAGGGCTGAGGGGATGTAGGAGCACTCCCTTGGGCCTGAGAGGACACAGGGACCTCCCTGCCCAGGCCTGTCACTGAAGCGGACACGAGGCACTCCTCTGGTCCTGTCACCTGGGTGAGGGGACACAGGGGCCACCTTTGGGCCTGAGATGACAGAGGTGCTATCCTCCCAGGCCTGTCACCAGGGGACAGGGACACAGAGGGGACACGGGGACCCCTCCCCAGGCC
>NW_008586849.1:0-416 GCF_000691845.1 Merops nubicus | reverse complement strand
ATTGTATTTCTGACTTGGAGTCTCTCCATGGCTTTCAAACCATTACATATTTTGGTGCACAATGTGGGGCATGAAAGAAAAGTCACAAGTACAATTTTATCCTAGGCATTTGTGTATCTGAGTGCAGAAACTCCCTGACCATCATGTTGCTCAATGTATTCACATGGATTCTGTACCTAACACTGTATATATTTCCACCCATAGGGAATTTGCCTATCGTGATGCTCTTTTGAAGACAAGGAAAGGTATGAAAATTGCTTTGTTGATATACTGTGTTTATGCCATGATGACACCAGGGGCAGTGAGTTGCATTTGAAATGTATATTAACTTTTGTTTGCTCATCCTGATCTGGGTTGCTACCTCTGGGGCTCCATTATTAATCGCACCGAGCCTGTAGGGGGAACAGGAGAGAATA
>NW_008586848.1:11551-15435 GCF_000691845.1 Merops nubicus | reverse complement strand
GCCCCGGGGCCTGTGCGTGGGCAGCGTCCAGCCCCACAGCTCTTGGGTGGGACAGGAGTTGGAATACTAATAATAATAGTAATAATAATAACAGTAATAATAATACTAGTGTTGTACAAGGAAGGTTACAGGGTCTTTGAATCTGCCCAACCTCCACTTTCTTGTTTTCCAAGCGCGTTCTGGGATGGATGAGGAGAAAAGGGGAAAAGTCTTGTCCTGTGGGGCTCTTCCCCTAATGCCATACAAATGGGAAGACGAGGACCCTGTGCTGATGGGTAATGAGACAATATCAATGTGATGTGTTGTTAGGACCGTACCAAATAGGCTTTTAATTTTCTGGGGAGGTGTGGTGCATCTCTGCAGTGCCAGCATCAATCATCGTCACGAGGCCCAGGTCCCGACTCTCCCGGGGGCCTTTCATTGTAAAGGATTCCCTCTCCCTCTGACTAGGGGCTGCTCTCCCTCCGTGGCAATGCCTCTCGCAGACTAATTGCTGATTTGTTCTTCTTATGATGATAGAGCTCATGTCACTGCAAAACAGAACATTAGGATCAAGTCTTTAAAGTGGCCGTGCAGGTGGAAAACTAATTTACAGTCCCTTCTGGTTAAAAAAAAAAAAAAAAGGAAAAAAAAAAGAAAGAAGAGAGGTGGTATTGGTAGCAAGGACATGACTTGTGTCCACTGATGGCTGGAAATGAATATGTGTTTGGTCACAAGCTGCTTAATACCCACTTAGTGTGGCCATTCCCTCAGATATCTCTCCTTTTCTCCCAAATCTTTGTAACCAACTTTTCCTTTGGTTTCCTCTGGTTCCTTGCAGAGCTGGGGGTGCTCAGGCTATTTGCTCTTGTGCCAGAGGCTCTGCTCACAGATAGGAAAAGCCTTTCCTGCCTTGTGGTTCCTCATCCTCAAGCCCCTCAGCCCCAGCCCAGCTCTCCTTCCCCACTGTCAGTAATACCTACGAAGACACGTTTGTTCTGGCTCCTAAAGTGCAGCAGGGAGAAGTTGCCAAAGACAGAGGACATGAGGTTACTGTCACTGGACTGCAATGGGAATGGTCTCTGTCTTGCATGGGGACCTTTAGAAAATCTGGCCCAGTTTCCTTTGGAGCCAAGACCCGTTTCCCAAAGTAATTTGGTATATAAGAGCCAGTCAGATGGAAAAGGAGAGGGTTTGGGCTCTGTGGCTGTGCAGGCTGAGAGTCTGGGAAGTACAGAAGCGCCCACGGTAGGGTGGTGGGCATGCTGGTTCATGCCCTCTGAAAGCATGACAACTTCCAAGTTATACTGATGCCACCTCAGCTGCTGCTTCCCCCAAAATAAGGAACATCTCAGGGGGATTTCCACGCGTGAGGTGGCTCAGGAGGGTTCAATCCCTTTTCCTGCCAAGGGGCACGGGGGCTGTGCTGGGGAGGCTGCCAGCCCTGGCATGGAGGGGAGCACCCAGCTCCAGCACCCCCAGCACCCCCTCTGCTCTGTGCTGGCACGAGGGACAGAGCAGTGCAAAAGGGGAACGGAGAATAAGGACAGGATGTTTGAGAAGCTACTTGGGAGGAAAAAAAAAAAGAGGTACTTTTTGAAAAAGAAGGTGGCAAAGCATTGGCTGCAGCCCCTTCCCCAGATGCAATCCCACTCCTGTAATTTCTGGGGGAATTGGTTCATCTTGGGTGCAGATATATTTGTGTCAAGGTGCAGCTGCACAGATAGCCTGACTCTATGCATAGTAAGAGGCTTTCAGAGAAAGAGGTTATGCCCAGAGCAAGGCCTTATCAGAGCAAGCTGCCTGCCATTTATCTGGTTCCCTATCAAATATGAAAACAGGCCTCAATCTGCTGCTTCTATTTTCCTTGTGAAGGCTATGGGTGGAATAATAATTTAGTCCCCTTTTTTTGTTTCCAACGCTAACCTTCTGCCCAACTCTGCTCTTCCCAACTTCCCCAGGCTGGCTCCAGCACCTCTGAGGGTGCCAGCGAGTGGAATCGGCCGAGAGCAGACTCAGGGACAGGGCTCTGCTCTCAGGAGGGGTTTACATGTCAGAATATCTCTCATTTTCCAGTTTCATGTCGTTGTAATTATTCATTATTTGTATTACAGTAGCCCCTAGAGGCCTCGCCGGGTCCAGGGCTGGGTCCCCAAGTGATGGCATGGGGATGGGTGGTAGGGGCTGCAGGATGGGGATGTCCTGGGGGTGCAGGTGGACACGTGCCAACCCCTGGGCTGTACCCAGCCCCTCCGTGCACCCAGCCCCTCACCTGCTTCAGGCCAGAGCTGGCTATGTCCACAGAGACACCTTAAAGCATGGGGTGGCATCCCCAGGTGCTGGAGCAGGAGGGATGGAGCCATGGAGGATGTGCCCAGGTGGCAGGAGACTTGCAGGGCAGAGACTGGGGCAGATTCCCCGGAGCTGTGGAGCTGTCCTGGCACTCTCCAACATCTCCAGGCACACTGAGCTGACACCCCACCAGCCTGGCCATGCCCTGGACCCTCATCTAGAAATACTGTGGCCAGGGAAGTGATCATTCCCCTGTACTTGGCAGTGTTGAGGCTGTACCTTGAATTCTGGGGTCAGTTTTGGGATCCTCACTCCAAGAAGGACCTTGAGAGGCTGGAGCATGGCCAGAGAAGGGCAACAAAGCTGCTGGGGAAGGGTCTAGAGCCCAAGTGTGGGGAGGAGCAGCTGAGGGACATGGGGGTGCTGAGCCTGGAGCAAAGGAGGCTCAGGGGAGACCTTCTGGCTCTGCACAGCTCCTCGAAAGGTGCCTGAAGCTATGAAACGGCCTCAAGTTACACCAGGGAAGGTTTAAGTCAGACATGAGGAACAATTTCTTCCCCAAGAACAGGTTGTGAAGCCCTGTGCCAGGCTGCCCAGGGCAGTGGTGGAGTCCCCACCGCTGGAGGTGTTTCCAAGCTGTGGAGATGTGGTGTGAGGGACACGGGGCAGTGGGGACCTGGCAGTGCTGGGGGATGGGTTGGACTCAATTATCTAAAATGCCTCTTCCAACCCAAACGATTCCCTGATGACCTCACACCTTCGCTGTGAGCTCTGGCCACCCCAAGCCCTCCTCTGCTGCCCAGTGCAGTCCTGGCTCACCCACAGGGGACAGGGGGCTGAGCAGGGGCAACCCTGGGGGCACTGGGGGGGAGCAGACCCCCAGGTTTGCAGCAGCTGCCCTCGGCCGGGGGGGAGGCAGGGAGAGGAAAGGCAGAGGCTGAACCTCCAGCCCCGGGTCCTGCTCCTCCCTCCCCACCACAGTCATAAGGCCTGAAAAGCCACTGCTTACATTTTTAATGCCATATCTGTGTCTAACTGCTGATGCTAAACTCCGATCCCACAGCTTCGGAGGGCAATGCGATCCACATGTTAATATTTTAAGCCAGCCACTAATATTTTTATGTGGGAAATTGAGATTTTCTACGGTTGCTGGATGAGCAGCCCGTTTCTCCACGCTGGAGTGTGAAAACTGTAGCTGGGGAAAACATTATTTTACATATTGGTATTTCTTGGGCTGCCAGCCTATGCCAGGAGGGACGGGCACTCCCTGGCTCAGCCCTGTGCTCCCCCAAAAGCCAAGCTGAGTGCTGGGGGACACGTGGGAGCAGGGACAGGAGGTGTTGGTCCTGCCAGGACCACCCTCTGCCCCCTGGCACGACCCTAAGCACGGGCACTGGGAGGTGGGGTGGTGCCCGGGATTGGCATCAGTCAGGCAGTTATCTATTTATTCTCAGATAAAGTGGTGGATAAATTTCTCCTCAGACCCATCTGTATCTTGCAGCTGGGTGCTCTGTGTTGTTAAATACCTGGGTGCAGAAGCCTCGGGCTCCTCCTGGCAGGGGTCACCCCCCCTCTGACCGGCTCCGCAGAGACGGGCGGGGGGGGGGGAGGGC
>NW_008586848.1:7872-11459 GCF_000691845.1 Merops nubicus | reverse complement strand
CTGCCTATAAATCACATTTATGGCCACAGCCCGGTGCAGGCAGCGCTGGCTGGACGTGGGGCTTGGCAGCACCGCCGCCGGGGTCACGGGCAGCTGTAAATTGTCACCCAAACACAGGGAAGCCCAAGCTGCTCCAGAGTCAGCACCAGGACACGGGGCATGGACACCCACGGAGCTGGGCACGGACACACTCAGAGGTGGGCTCAGCCCCCCTGCCACCCTAAACCTCCTCTGACAAGCGGGCGGACGGCGGCAAAGCTTAAATGAACTGCAGACGAGTGTCCGTGTCCCCAGCCTAATCACTCAATCTCCACGGCTGCTGACATGCTGCATTATCAAAATCTGTGGAAGTGCACGCTCGGGCTGGGCTTTGGAGCTTAGAGACGACTTTGGCAGCTCAACGTTTAACCCAGAGCCTTGCCTGTGATTCCCTGCCACGCTCTGCGAATCAGGAGTCGGGGGCTTTGTGAGATGGGGTGGTGCTGCTGGCCTGGCACCACACATCGAGGCTGTTCTCCAGCTCAGCAGTGGCTGGAGTGGGTCCATGAGCAGCCAAAGCCAGGGATCTATCCCCCCATCCCTTGTGCCATCCCGCCCTGGGGGCTCGCAGGGCAGACCATGGCACCCCACAGACCCCTCGACCGTGACGTCCACCCCACAGCAAAGCAGCAGCAGCAAGAACATTGTGCCCAGAGCTGCTTGTGCCAATAGCTACAAACCTGGGCAAAGCAGGAGTGGAAAGAGGGGACTCTCCAAAGAGCTGTACCCAAAATACACTGAGATTTTTTTTTTTCCTCTCAATCACAAAAGTTCAGCTTTAAAAGAAACAAAAGATAGTAAACTGCAACTTATGGGCATCCTCCATCCTTACTGTCCACCTCCCTGGACCTCTTCCTTGGACATGAGGTAGGGTGACAAAATACTTTAGAATAAAGGCATCCAGAAATGCTCCCCTGCATGAAGTGGCCTCTTTCTGCTGCTGAAAATGGAAAGCGTTCTCGGGGTTTAAGCAGATTACAGATGAAGGTGGATAAATATTGAGACAGATGCACCTCGGTATCTTTCCAGTAGTTAAATGTGCATTTCGTATGTATGGACTTTAACGAGTGCTCAGAGATTTTGACCCGCTGGTATAGATTACTGTGAGAGAACCTGCCAGGCCCACATCATTGTTTAAGACAAGTCCATGATGCAAATTGGCAGACAAAGCAGTGAGCAGTCAATACAGATTAGAATTAAGTCTCTCCTGTTGTCCACAACCAGGGGCCCTGCATTGATCGGATTGCAAGCGCCAGAAAACTGGGCTCTGCCCAAAGGGGCGGGGAGGGAGCAGGAGCCTGTGCCCAGCTGGGAAGGTGCCATTGCTTGACTCTCCCTCCTGGTGCCAGCCTTCAGCATCTGCAGAAACCGGCCCCTAGCCAGGCAGGTAGCGTTGATGCCAGGTTATAGAAAAAGGCACCTTAAAAAATCCTGGAAAAGGAGCATAGAGGGGGTCAGAGCTGTGGTTTAACGTGGGTTGAAGATTAAACACACATCTAAACAGCTCCCGCACTGGGGCCTCTTCCAGCTGCACAGGAGCTGGCAGAAACATCCACTAGGATTTTCCTCTCCTCTTGCACTGTTTTCCAAGATGACCTCACTCCTGCCCTGCTTTGCCTTTGCCACCAGTGTCCACCTCAGTGGGATTTTTGCCTTCACGGATGGGGCCGGGAGGGAGGGAACAGAGTTTGTTCACGTAGACTCCCACCTAAAGGTGGTTGGAGGTTGTCCACACAGTGCTGCTGGCACAGGAAGGGTTTGTCGAGCCCACCCCTTCCCTGGGCAGCAGCCCTGCTGTGGGTAGTGGCCATTCCAGGGGTTTAATAGCAGCTGGCCCACAGGGCGTCATAAGCTCACCAAAAAAACTGCTCGAATGCTTAAGAATAATGAGTGCATTCATAAAAATCAAAGTTTGCCCCTTGTAATTTGTCTCGGAGAGGGAAAAGCTATTTTTGTTGGGTCACTCGTTTCCTGTGAGTACTTTGCCTGGCTGTAGTTCAGCTGCAGTTCAGCATCTACCTCTTATCGTATCGCCAGTTGAATGAACAGCAAATACATCCTGCATCGGGACACCCCAGGTTGAGGGGCCACCAAAAATGGGAGTGGTGCTCGGTGTTTCTGGGAACACCTCCAGGGATGTGACATCAGGCACGTTTGTTTTGCAGGGAGGTGAAGGGATTGGGATTAATGATTTCTCCTTTCGCCTCTGCGGAGGATCCGGGGTGTCTTGTAACGCCGTGAGAAGAGATTTCCTCATGCTGCAGAATTACTCCAGAAATGCAAATTTCTCTATCAGTCGGGGCCCAGAGCAGCAAACAGCAGCCCTGAGTGACCCCCAGCCCTCCTGCTCACACTCTCAACCTCTTGTGCGTTTTCTCCTCAAAATAATTTATTAGATCAAGGCTGCAAGAAATAATCTGTCTTTTTTTTTATTTTTTCCATTTGCGTTCTCATGCAAATGAATTCCCACTAACTTTTAGTTTCTTTATTTCCCAATTGTCATGCAAAACTCATCTCTCTGAACTGTATCTCCTCTTGACTTTTTTCTTCTCCCTGAGGAAATTCCCTCTATTATGGCCAAGGGCAAAGTTTGGGTGTGTTGCTGGCGAGGTATGTTCAGCAAAAGGCCACGAGCCTTTCTCACCCCAGCGGGGTGGGTGGAGAGAAGGGCTGTCACCCCCTGCTTGCTGAGAAAACAGGGCCTGTGGAGGTTAAAAGACTTGTACAGATCTCTACAAGGGGAAGGAGCTGTTCAGGAGCTGGGTCAGGTCCAGCCTGACAGCAGTGTTGAGCTGCTGAAACATCTGGACCTAAACCAGTGGTGTTTTGGGGTGCTGGCACAGCTGGGTTTAAGTTAGAGACTCTGGTCCCAGGCACCCTGTGGTGGTGGTGGCCACTGGGCCAGCCTTGCTCTTCACCACTCAGCACCAGCCTTGCCACTAATCTGAGACTTGATTTTTGGCCACAGAGCCACGTCCCTCACACGGAGCTCTGTGTGTGCAAAGGGCCGAGCGGCGGCACGGCACGCGTGCGTCGGGAGAGGGCTGGGCATGGAAGTGGAGGATACCAAACACTCCATTCCTTTCCTGCCTCAGAAAAACCAATCTGTACTGCATCTTTTAGCTGGGTTTTGCCCCGTGAGAAATTCCCACTGCTCAGGGCTGGGAAGCTCCTGGTTTTGCTGGGGGGGTTGCTGCCGTGCTCGCCTCTGGCTGGGCAGCCCTCCCTGCCTCTTCTGCACACCAGGTTTTCCCCGTGCACCCCCGCTGGGAGGAAGCTACCTGGCTGGGGCACAGGAAAAAAATAGATGAAAAAAGATCACAACAGGCAATATCGTGCATGGAGAGCTAAACCTTGGGCTGCTGCCTGAGAGCCCCCCGGCAGCACGGTGCCCTTTGTTCGAGCTCCCTCGCCCTGCAGATCCTGCCTGCCTCCCCTCTCCCAGGCAAGCCTTTGAATTTTTATGCCGGTGCCTTTCTTTGCATTGACCAGAGTTTATCACATATCTCTGGTTGGGATCCTGCCTAGCTTAGCATAAGACAAAAATG
>NW_008586848.1:0-7822 GCF_000691845.1 Merops nubicus | reverse complement strand
GGATTTGCATTCAAATGTTCGCCAGCCTCCTCTGAGCTCGAGTTTTATCATGTCTTTACAGCCAACAGCTTGTTTATGAATAAAAAATGTGGCATGAAACCAGAGGAGTGAGTTGTCTTTGTTTTGTCAAGTGTGCGGAGACAAAATGCTCGCTTCTCACAAGTCTTCACTTCATACAAGTCTTCTGGGACGGGGGCAGCTGGCCGCGGGCTGCTACCTGCGCGTTGCCATGGCCGGCGGCACCTCCTGCACCCCTCCATATGCATGAGCCCCGAGCGGGGACCCGCCGGGTGCCTATGCAAAGCAGCCCCTGCCTTGACAGGCAGCCACTTTATTAACTCATTAAGCTCATCTTGTTCCTTTAAATGCAGTATAATTACAAATAAAGCTGTCACACTTTGTTTGCAGTTATATAATTTAGCTAAGTGCCGCTACGACCTGGGCTCCGAGAGGAGAGGGGGGTGACGAGCCGGGGCCGCCGCCGTGCACGGGGACCAGGGAAGAGCTGGTGGAGTTTGGGGCCGTCCTCGGTCCTTGGTCCTCAGAACAAGGGGTGAACCTGCGACAACCCCATCAGCCTGTGGGCTCGGGGAGCATCCCTCCTCCCTTCACCTGGGGAAGGAGGGAAGGACGGGGAGAGCCCCAGCTCCGCCAGGCGTCGGTCGGGCTGTGACCGTGTGGGTTGGGTCGTTTGCAATCAGGAAAGTGCTGGAGCCATGTTCAGAGAACGTGGGACGTGGTCGGTGTCTCTCCTGGCAGTGCCTGGCTCCCCCACCTCTGCCTCCAGCCGAATACAGAGCAGGGCTGGAGCATCATTGGTAGTCAGGGCACAGAGCCGGGAGGGACGCGGGCTGGAAGCCGCAGCGGCGCAGGAGGGAAGCAAGCCAGGCAACAGCATTCAGGAGAGGGGGGAACAGAGGGATAGGGGAGAGGTGGGGAGGAAAACTTGGAAGGAAAACGCTGGGAGCCCTCCACATCATCTCCTTCAGTGGGGGAGTGGGTGAAAGGCACCTGCCACAGACCCCACCGACTGCCGTGGGGTGCTCAGTGGGCAACGGCTGCTTGGGACGGGGGCTTAATGCTGGGGAGGGGCGACACACAGCAAGGACCTGGGCTGGTTGGCAGGGCTGATGGCAGGTATGGCCCACTGGGACATTGGGTGGTGGAAGAAAAGACTTCTTCTCCTTATTTCTCTCCTTTTCAGAGTGGCAAGTGGAAAGGATACAGATTTATAGAGGTGAGAATAAACAGAATTATTCCAGGAGGTTTTTGTAACACCTGACCCGGGTGCAGTCGCTTTCCTCGGAGGGTGAGGAGGGTGAGGAGGAGATCTCGTTCAGCAACAGTCCTGGCACAGGCCTCTGCCACTGGCATGGCTCCTGTGCTCCATCTCTGTTCACCCAAGTGCACTTGGAAAGGGGGATAGAATTATATCAGAGGAGGGAAAAATAGAGGGGTCAGGTTTGTGACAGATTCCACAGAACTGGTAGAAAATACGTGTGTATGTGTATGAAAGCATCCTGACTTCTGTACACAGTACAGACTTTCCTGGACACAGGGGAAAGAGCAGAAAGCCTGATGTCTGCTTGTGGGGGTGGTGGGGAGCCCATCTGTGCTCTGCTCGGGCAGGGGAGGTCTGACCCAGCACTGTGGTGCCCCTGGGAGCTTCGTTCTGCCTTCCTGAGCTCTTGCAGGATGAGACCCTGCATCAGCAAAAATGAAGGCTGGTATCTTCCCAAGGGCTGAACAAATTAGCACCTGATTAAGGTCCCAAATGCCTTTGGGTCTGCTAGATAACCTCACCCTGATACCATTAAAAGATGATGGGTTGGTGCTGGTATCTGCTACATTCCCGGCAGAGCCCCTTTGGAGCTGGAGGGGCATCCACAGCCCCACGCATCCACTCAGGATGGAGCAGCACTGCCCAGGGACAGGCAGAGCCCAGCAGGGACCCTCACCTCCTCGTGGCACAGCACCCGTGCTGCCCTTCCTTACACGTGGTCAGGACAGAACCTGCAGCTCGTTTCCAAGCCCTACCAAGGGAACCGTGGGCTGCGGTTCGTTTTCCTGGTTTTGCAGAAACTCCTCTAAGGCCATGTCCTAGATTTAGCACAGGTTCTGATAAGGCTGAAAGAGATAAGTCCCAGATTGTACTGCTGTGCCCAACAGACTGGTTACATCGTGCTTGATGACACTTCAGACCCGTTGTCATGACCCCATATAATCCGGCATCCTGGACCATCTGACACACATTTACACTTAACATTTTGCTAGAGACTCTATAAATGAGATCTCTTTGACCTTCAATCCTTGGCTAATTGCTAGTTTCATGTACAAGACTAGCCTAATTTTACGTGATAATTACCTGGAAGTGGCAATACATATGGCATTGCATGTTTGAAATGTCAGAACTGGAAAAATATCAAGTGGCTGGAGTCTTAGGCAAATGGAGGGAGCAGAAGGGTCAGAACAATATACTTTACTGCTCCAATGATGAAGAGAGACTATATATCACTATAAACCCTAGTAAATAGTATACATCTGTAATAAATCCCGTGCATAATGTTTGTTGAAGGGGGTTGTATCCATGTGAGGCTGGATGCTAAGGCAGTCATAAAACAAGAGGAGAGCTTGGATTTGCAAGCGGTTTAGTCATTCGTTCAACTTGTTTCTTTTCACCAAGGAATCAGAGCTCTGTGTGTTGTCAAATAATCCTGAATTCCTTGTGCCATGTTAGTACAAATCTGGTAACCTCTCACCGTGGGCAGCGCGGGGCACGGGTGAGGGGTGGGGAGCAGCAGCAGGCTGGCACTGGTCAGGGGGGTGTTTGAACAAAGCTTTTTATGTTTGAGGTGGTTCTGAGGGGAAAAATATACCCTGATTCTGGAGCTGAGTGGGTGCTGGGTGAGTTTACCCAGCTGTGCAGTGCTGGGGAGCAGCAGGTAGGCAGCACCCCAAAACCATCCCAGCCTCGGGAGGATGCAGCTGGAGCTGGTGTCCCAGGGCCTCCCTAAGTGCCAGCTTGCTTTGCTGGAAGTGTGATGATGCTGCTTGTTTGCTTACCAGGGCATAACCACCAAAACAATGTCATCTCCTGTAGTTGGATTTAATTAATTGGTTAATAACATTATAATTAATGAAAAGAAATTAAAATCACGTCGGTAATTAATTCACTGTAAACATTATTGACAACACTCCCTAAATACTGTAAACTCAGATTTAAGGCTCTGGTTAGGAGTACTGGGTTGTGGGATCACTGTAATTAAAGGTGGAACAGACCTATTGGCTTATTGAGCATATCCTCACAGAGGAGCAGGGTTTATGTCCATATATATATATATATTTATGTATGTTGTTGGCTTTTTTAGCTTCCTGCTTTCAATGTGTCAGTGACGCTCCTCTCCGACAGACATTTTTATGAAACTCATGTAAAACACCTTTTCAGGTTCTCAGACATCTCCTTTGACTGCAGTTGTCTGAAATTTTACAGCCCTTTTTCAGCCACACAAACCTGGGTTTGCCCCAAGGCTTTGTGTCAGGCCTCACTCCATGTCCAGGCTGAGGACGGGGGGGTTAACAGCTCCAAAAATGGTGCACAGCAAGTGAGGGGGTTCAGCACAGGGTGTAGCAGGAGGTTTCTCTTAGGAAGGGTGAGGAGCATCATGGCTTCACCAGCATCTTCCTATCTGTGTGTGTCTGGAGAAAAAATCCACAACCATAAGCCCTGCTGTCTCTTCAGCAGCGTTGTTCTGTGGCCACCTTTGGGGACAAAAGGAGGTATTTGAGCAAAAACTCCTGCGCCGGGCGTTGGACACTCTGGGGAGTTGGGTCTGGCCTCGAGCAGTGGGATTTGGGCTGCAGCACCTTTCCCCATCCCTTTTCCATCCTTTACCCTGTCTTGTGGCAGTAAAGAGTGAAAATGCTCACTGGAAAGAGGCCTCAAACACTGTTTTCATTACAGCCCTCAGACTTTTGGAGCGGTTTGCAATTAAGGACAGAGCTATTTGTGTGCCCCCATCCTGTGCAATCCACATTGGTAGGAGCTGGGATGGGAGAGCACATGGAGAGGGGACCACGACCCCCCTTCTGCCAGCACCTCGAGCTTCCCCTCTGCTAACCAAGCACAGTCTGTAGCCAAACAACAAAATTCAAGGTGTTTACAGGGCATCTTCCCCGGCGATGCCTCGACCCCAGCCTCTGTTTTCTCAGTGTAAAAAGCTAATCCCTTTAGGAACACGTGAATTGGGAAACAGAGCTGGTGTCAGCCCAAACCCCGTCTCCTCCCAGGAGTTTGTTAAGATTAATCACCACACTTCCCTGTCCTTCTATGCAAACTGATAAGCGGCTGTTTTATCTGATAATACAACGGTAAACAGCAGAATAAACAGGTTGGTAATAATTGCAGTGTAAAAGGGTTTAGAGGAACAAGAGGTATTTGAACTTCAGCCTCCTGTGAGGGACTCAGCCGTGCCTGGACACCCCCCAGCTCGCTCGTCTCCGCTAATTCTAAGTGCAAATGGCTGAATCCAGTTTTTCCAGTCTTCTCTGGGATGCGTGGCCTTGGGTGCTGGCTTGGTCCATCTCTGGGTGGCAAAAGTAAGGCCAAAAAGGATTTACTCGTTAGGGAAATGCCATTATCAGGCACTGAATTATTTTTGTTTGCTCGCTAATTACCGGAGGGTGGCCTGTGCGGGAAGGGCTCCGAGCAGCAGGACTTCCCAAAGGCCTGGCCATGCTGGCACCAAATTCCCAGGGATCTAGGGGGGCATCCGTGGCATATTTTGGCTCTGACCCCTGTGCCTGGCACTGGGGCTGGGTGGGTGCCATGGTGGGGAGCGTGTTGGTCCATGAGGAGCTGCACACCACCAGCGTTGGGATTCCTGGTGCCTGAGCTGCTCGTTGGGAGATTCATCCCTCCCCAAAACTGCAGCTGGCGTGGGAGCAGCAGGATTTGACCCTGTGGGAGGTTTGCTGTGTTATTTTACACCTTCCAGGGTTTGTTGGGTAAATGTTTGGCAGAGAGCAGGGCTGGGCTCTGTGCAGAGCAGCCCCAGGTGCTTTGCAGACCCCAAGGACACAGTGACCCGTATTTGTTGGGTCAGGTAGCTGTGCTCTGCAGAAGTCCTGGTGTAAGGGACTGTGGCTTGAGGCTGTCTTCACACCTGCCTGCCCTTAGGGCGTGCAGAGCAGGGATCCAGCTCAGTGGCTGTACAAATATCTGGGCTGAGCTCTCCGTAACATCCCCAGTCTGTGCAGGGAGTTTTGCCAAGCCCAGGCAAGCAGAAACATCTCTTGGGAGCCCATTTGGAGCTCTCTGCAGTGAGGAGGTGGCTTTCCACAGGGACAGCACTGCCTTGGGTCTCCTCGCAGCCCCATGGAGATGTGGCACAGCACCCATTGGTGGTAGGTGCTGGTCTGGACCTGACCCTTTTCCTCATCCAGCTGGCAGAGCCACTGCTTTGCCCATGGCTCCATCTGGGGCAGCGTGGTGGGACATGTTGTTCTTGAATCCCACAAGAAACGTGTCAGTACCTGATGGATGCAGGCAGAGGAAGTGCTGGTTTAACTTTTGTTCTAAAGGCCAGAGATCCCTTTCCACAGAGCTGCTTGTGAAGAGGCACCAAGCTTCCCTGGAGCCTCAAATATGGATTTTTACATGCGTTGAGTAGCAACAACTCAGGGGTTTTTTTGTTGGTTGGTTTTGGGTTGTTTCTTATGCTACAGAATTGACGTTGTTGGAAGGGATCTTTGAGATCATTTGGTAGAACCATTAACCAAACACTGCCAGGTCCCCACTGCCCCATGTCCCTCAGCACCACATCTCCACAGCTTTTCCATCCCTCCAGGGGTGGGGACTCCACCACTGCCCTGGGCAGCCTGGGGCAGGCCTGGACAACCCTTTTGGGGAAGAAATTGTTCCTCAGGTCCAACCTGAACTTCCCCTGGTGCAACTTGAGGCCATTTCCTCTTGTCCTATTGCTTGTTCCTCGGGAGCAGAGCCTGACCCCCACCTGGCTCCAGCCTCCTGTGAGGGAGCTGTGGAGAGCCAGAAGGTCTCCAGGTGGTGAGGGAGGGGTGGGGTGAGAGGGGTGGGAGCCTGACGTGCCCCACGTGCCCAGCCCAGGTGCCACCTTGTGCCAGCTTGCCTCTTCTGTTCCACTTAAAGCATGCATCATATTTTGTGCTGACTTAATACAACATGGATAGTTGTACTTTCCAAGTAGCTGGCAACCCTTAATCAATGTTAATTGGCTCTAATTAGCATATGTTAATTAATGATATTTACTACAAATTAAAGGTATGAGTGCTCCCAGAGGGTTTCCTGTTCATCCAATTAGTGCCAATTAGTTGCAATTAACACGTGTAAATGAGATGCCATTGAACCCAAAACAAACAGCACATAGTCTGCTGTACTGGCTTGCAGTTGAACTTGAGCAGGCTGTGGCAAGGGGAGGGGAGAGGGGCTGCAAAGGGCTTTTAAATAACTGGAAGGTCTCTAACATCTATTTAAGCTGCCTCATTATGTCTTATTTTGTGTCTCACTCGGCACAAGCAAGCTGAAGAAAAGTTGATCTAAAGAAAAGCTTTTGGCAGCGTAAATGGGACATTTTCCCTCATCTTGTTGGATGGCAAAAAGGCCACCACGCTGGTTTAAGAAAACTGCTGTGTTTGGATGTGCACCTAGCCCTGGCTCTGCATTCAGCAGGGGGGATCCACAGCCCCAAAATCTCCTTCTGCAGCCATCAGCAGTGCAGGGAGGACCCAGATGAATGCTCTGGTGCCAGCGTGGCACAGGAGGAGCCCACGGTTCTTCCAGGGGACACGAGTGGCTCCACTGACTCCCCAGTCTCCCATTGTTGTTATTTTTCCCCTACCAGTCGCTGGCACTATCTTCAAAAGGTGCTTCTTTTGGTACTTCTCTGCTCCTTTTTTTGGCTTGGAGGTAAAAAAATCCACAAAAGTCCCTTGCCCCCGGCGTCGGTTGCACGTGCAATCTGGCAGGCAGCAGAACAAATTGTCATAATTGTGGTTAATTAAGAAGCGTAAATGGATTATCTTCAGGTAAGGATGATTTATTTAACTAATCAGTCTGATCACAGAGAATGTAAAGGCTGGAGATGGAAATCATTGGGGGGAAATGGGTAATTCCTTTTCCCATCAGCCCCAAAGCAAAGCAGGATTTTAGCACAAAATCCAGCCCGGAGAGGGGGGCTAAGCAAAGTACACGACCCTTCAACTCAGGGGATGTTTTTGAACATCCTCTTGCCCCACATCTCTTGTACTGAAGTTAATATTTTCCTTTTTCTTCCCATTTTCAGATGCATAGTCCCATTTTTGCATGGTTTGTGCCATACAGAATTGTCTTAGTCCTGGGCTCCACGGATGCAAAACTCCATAAAGTCATCAGGGTGGGGAGAACAACCCTGGGTGGGACAGGTAACCCTGGGTGGGAAGGGTAACCCTGGGTGGGAGGTAACCCTGGGTGAGACAGGTAACCCTGGGTGGGATGGGTAACCCTGGGCAGGACAGGTAACCCTGGGTGAGACAGGTAACCCTGGGTGGGATGGGTAACCCTGGGCAGGACAGGTAACCCTGGGTGAGACAGGTAACCCTGGGTAGGACGGGTAACCCTGGGCAGGACAGGTAACCCTGGGTGGGGCAAGTAACCCTGGGTGGGGTGGGTAACCCTGGATAGGATGGGTAACCCTGGTTGGGTTGAGTAACCCTGGATAGGACAGGTAACCCTGGGTGGGGTGGGTAACCCTGGATAGGATGGGTAACCCTGGTTGGGTTGAGTAACCCTGGATAGGACAGGTAACCC
>NW_008586847.1:0-1307 GCF_000691845.1 Merops nubicus | reverse complement strand
GCTGATTTGCATAACCCCGCCCCTTTATGGATCTCATTAGCATAACCACGCCCCCTCTCCGCCCCGGACTCCGCCTCCGGCCCCAGCCGCTCGTTCCCTTTACAGCAGCAAAACCCCTTTTCCCACCCAAATCCCACCGTGCGCTGCCAAAAATCAGCTTTATTGTTAAAAAACACCTTGTGCTCCTAAAAAAGCCACATTTTACTGCCAAGCCGTCGCATTTAGTGGCAAAAAAACACCTGTTTTGGCTGAAATCCCCTCCTTTTGGGGCTAAAATCCCTCCTTTTGGGGCTAAAATCCCTCCTTTTGGGGCTAAAATCCCTCCTTTTGGGGCTAAAATCCCTCCTTTTGGGGCTAAAATCCCTCCTTTTGGGGCTAAAATCCCTCCTTTTGGGGCTAAAATCCCTCCTTTTGGGGCTAAAATCCCTCCTTTTGGGGCTAAAATCCCTCCTTTTGGGGCTAAAATCCCTCCTTTTGGGGCTAAAATCCCCAATTTTCCTGCATAAAACCTTTTTTACTCATAAAATCTTTTAGTGAATAAAAAAATCCTTTTCTTTCCCTGAAAAAAAAAACACATTTCGTGGCCAAACTCCACCTTTTTTTACTGCCAACATCCCTGTTTTACCCCCAAAGATTCCATTCACTGGTAAAAAAACCCAAAACCTCCATTTACTGAAAATAAAACACATTTTAGCGATAAATAAATCCTCTACTGAAAATAAAACAGCTTTTATTGCCAGAAAAAAACACCCAAAAACTACTTTTATGGCCAAACTCTACTTTTTTTATGGTACAAACCTCAATATACTGTAAAAAAAACACCTCTTTTACTAAATAAACCACTTTTTACAGAAAAAAATCTGACTTTTCATGGCCAAATCTCACCTTTCACTTCCGAAATCCCCTCTTTTAACACAAAACCCTCCTCTTGGCCAAATCTCACCTTTCACTTCCAAAATCCCCTCTTTTAACACAAAATCCTCCTCCTTTAACACAAAAACCTCCTCTTTTAACACAAAACCTCTTCTTTTAACACAAATGTCCTCTTTTAGCACAAAAACTCCTCTTTTAACACAAAAACTTCCTCCCTTGCAGAAAAAAAACACTTTTTACAGCCAAACCCCCATTTTTTCCCCCTTTTACTGGAAAACCCCCAACTTTTACTAAAAATAAACCACCTTTTCCTGCAAAAAAAACCCTTTTACTGAAAATAATCCACATTTTCCTGCAAAAAAACCCTATTTTATAAAAAAAAAAAACCCTTTTCCTGCCCAAACTTCACCTTTCAGGCCGCCCCCTCCCCGTCC
>NW_008586846.1:13606-25104 GCF_000691845.1 Merops nubicus | reverse complement strand
CCACTCTTTTCATTTCTACACTATGAATGACTGTGCATCTAAATGTCTCAAGAAAACACTGTGGCCTTTTGGACTTCATGTAATTTTGGAAAAATTCTTATTTACTCTTAGGGGTTTGGTATTTGCCTAACTGCTCATCCTGTTCCTCTGATGTTCTTTAAATCTCCAATGTCTCTCATAAAAAAAAAAAAAAAAAAAAAAAAAAAAAGGGACTTTTTTTTAAAAAAAGGAGTCCCAAATGTGAATAATACAACAAATACTTCCTGATTCTTCTGTTATGGAACTTGTTGAAGACCAATAGATAACTTCAGAAAACAGGAATTCCAGAGGAAAGTACTGTACATTCCTCCAATATATTTCCATATTTTTTATTGTAAAAAATATCTGCATTATCATTTAACCATGATTTAGAGAGTGCAGGTCATAAGACAGCCTCATTTCTGTTCATTCTGCACAGTATCCAGAACAATGTAAAAGTTTGAACTATCCTAATATTTTCACAAGAAAATTTATCTTTTAGATGACTTGATGTCAGTTATAACCCAGGAGATTGCATTCCTTGTGCTGTAACAGAGATGGTTTATGCATCTTTGTAGTGAGAAATCACTACCAGTTCTGAAGAAATGCAAAACTTATACTTATGGTATAATACTTATGGTGTGTATCATCTCAGAGAGGATATTTTCCATTCTCCTTCTCATTCAGCTGTAGCCGTAAAGTTTTTCTACTTTACTGCTACTGCTTTAAAATTCTGCTCTGTCTGGAATAGCTGTGAAAATTTCTAAAAGCATTTAAAATAGTACATCAGGCAAATGTATCAAAAATATAATTTTAAAAATTATATTTGACATCTTATCCAATTATGAAACCCTAAAATTTCATTATATTTAAAGCACAGAGAAATGGTTTGTAACGAGAGAATTCATTAACAACGTTTTTGCTTTTAAAAAGATGTATATACATTTCAGCTCTTGGAAATAACCCTTTTCAAACTATGTTTAAAGACATGTATTTTAAAGTTGTTTCTATGAATAATACCTACAGTTGGATTTACTCAGAGCTTTAGCAGTGAATTCTTTACATTAAAAAAAAAAAGGGGGGGGGAGTAAAAAATTGAAGTATTTTAAACCAATCCCAAGAATACTCTATGATATTTTATTTCTAACTTGTTTCATGAACTACTTCAAGTGGTGTCCTCTAGACACATTGTAATAAGACAGTACTCATCTGCAGAGCAACAACAGCAGTCAGGTTATAGCAATGTGCTAATTAAAAAGAGGAACACACCACAAATGTACTCGTTACTATTCATGGCAAGTGTATAGCAAATCACTTAGCTGTTTACTTCTAAAATAAAAGCTTTTGTCTGTCTTGTTTAGAAAGACATGCATGGGCTTAAAAGACTTTTACTAAAGCATGACATTGAAAAGACATTGCCCTAAGATTCAATAGAGCAAGAGGCTGAAACATTTATATTGTTTAATGTTAGACCTTACTTTTTCCCTAGCTATTCACCTTTCACAATATGTTTCCTTTAATTCACTCCAAATCAACAGCTAAGGGAGCAGGGTAAAGAATCTTTTGGGATATATCTTGGTCCAAGGAAAATGATAGGAAAAGCACCCTTGCTAATTAAAATAAAGAGATCTCTGATGCCTGGCAGTTAAATACTGTTCATCTTTATTAAGGCACTAGGAAAACAGCATTGCAAATAGTCTGGAAAACCATTACTCTCTTGGGTTGCACTGTAAATAACGGATCCATTGAAAATAATACAGTGTGAGGAAGGGGTAAGCTTTGTTCCTAGAAATGCACAACACAGAGTGTTTAACATTATTTAAAAAGTGAAAAGAGAAGACATTTGGCAACGATGCATTGCACTATAAAGGTAGCTATCTGAAGTAAGGGAAGATTAGGAAAAAGCATGATCAAAAATGCTCCACTAATCAACATTTAATGGTAAAAAGAATAATAAAAGATGTCAAGAATACTGTTTATTTTAGAATGTATTTTTGAGTAGAATAACAACTAGATGTTATTATCCTCCTGGAACATGAACAAACCCAAACACCCACCTAAGCCAAAAATAAGGTTTCCACCATTCTCAGAAATGACCTAAATTCTGTCAAGAGTAGAAGTTTTACTACTGCCATTGACGGAAGCAGATTTACAATAATCCTTACCAAGTCTGAGAAATCCCATTGCACTTCATGGAAAAGGTGATGTCCACTGGGAAACAGTAAGAGAGAGAAAAGAACAGTGACTTTATGTGAGAGGATCCTATGGGTTATTCTTTTTCCTAACAGAAGTTACAGCCTTTCCTGCTGTCTCTGTGTAGACTGGCATAGTTTTATAGGAAGGTATGGAGCTAAGATAGCTTTGGCCTCTCCATTCTTTCTTCACTGTCCCTCCCACAAAGACACTAGCTGGTATTGTTTACATTTTGCTGGGCCCCCGATCATGTCACTACCATAGCAAGAGTGCAATTGAAAAGACTAGTCTTTCTTCATAAGAATGGCAAGTCTGAGAGGGCCGTAGAGCCAGTGCTGTCATCCCTCCTCTGGATCTTTAAGGGAATCTCTGGTGCTGGCAAGCTGAACAAGGGCTCTCACTCCCATTATATGTCTAACACTGAGCGTGCTCAGTACACTAATTTCTCTTTAAGGCACTTCCACATGCATGTACCCTAACAGAATATCTATTTTAGCTTTTAAATATGCATTTCAGTTAGCATGCAAGATGTAAATAACTTGTCCTTTACTTAAGGACACATTGATTAAAAGCCATGAGAAAAGCAGAACAGCACAGATTAGATGTGGAAATAGCTGAGCAGTGGACATTTTTAGGCTACGGTAAATGCTCTTAGTGAATAAGTCACACTTAAAAGGATTGGATGAACTATTCTGCAGTGACTAAGAGGAGAGCAAAAGCAAGCATTTAAAAATAGCCATAAGCATCAATATGAATCATTTAACAATGGGTAGAAAAATTCACTTAAAAATTAATTAAATTGTGCTTTTTCTCTTTCCTTGCTTCATAAGGAGAAAGCGTGTACCTTGTGGAAACAGAGTACATGGAGATCAAGAAACAGGATTAATTCTGCAGGCTGGCAGATTAACAGAAGAAAGGGCTCTGTCATCAGTGTATCATCATCAAAAAGTGATTGTATCATCAAAATCACAGGACAATAAGCTTTGGCACCAATGGCCTTATATTACTACGCATGTATCACTCCTTTTTATATTAACATCATCAGTAGAGGTACAAACAGGTCTTTAAACAAAGGACAAATGAGAAAGTTTTTGGAAGATAACAAAGACAAGACAGTGTCTTATGCAACTCACTGCAATATTTTTGTTACAGAATGTTTGGGTACAACCAAGATGAAAGGGCAGGAAATAAGAGGATTCTATCATCTTAACATTTAGTGCTTTCCACAGAACCTCTAAATAATAAAAGTCACGAATGAAATGTCCTCCCTTGATATTAATGAGTCACTGTATACAGAACTTGTGTTACACAAAATGCCAGGAGGTTTGGAAATCAGCTACAGCACTACAATATGTGATAATAAATATGAACAGAAATAAACAAGGTGGATGGTTGCCTTTGGTCCACATGTCACTGTAAATACAACAAGATACCCAACATTTCCAGTCATGTCTCTGAGCCTACATCAAGGTCTTACTATTCATAACAATGAATAGATGTATTATTGTAGCTACTTAATGTTGGCAAAACACATCTTTGTGTTGTGACAGAAAAGAAGGTATATCGCCCTCTTTGAAGCAGAAAAGAAGCTTTAAAAAGGCAGAATATATTGAGTACACTGATGTTACCACAACATTTGATAAAAGTTTCAAAAGCTTCTAACTGAGACAGGGTGGTTCAACTTAATTTGAAGAAATTTTGCCCACTATTACTTGTATTCCATAATGATAAATAGCAAAAAAAGTGAAGACACTTTTGAGGTGTCCTGTCCCTTTGAATAAATAAATAGCAATACATGAGCAGCCACAAAACAAGCTAGTAAATTGTGCATCACACTGGAAACCATTTAGGAAGAGAGAAGAAAAAAATGTATTTGCTCACTTCCCCACAAATACAAAGACAGACAAATGGCTTTTAGATCACAGTGACTAACAAACAAAGAATTAAAGAAAAACTGGCAGTGAACAGGTGGTAAACACTTTGATAGTCTCACAGACTGAGGGAACATGTGCTAATAAAAGAACATTTTCTAGCAAATACAAGACGTGAAATGTTATTGGCAGAAATTAATTTTATTATTGTCCTTTAACAGATCTAACAGGAAGATACCATGCTAATTTTCCTTTACAAGACCTTTGCCTTAAATTATGTAGGGAATAAAGCCTACTTGCAGTATATTACGTTTTTCTGAAGCTCGATTTTATACTGATCTCAGCTGAGGCACAATGGAAAGTGCACAAGCCACATCTACATGTGAAGAAGTGTAAGAGAAGAAAACCTCAGAGAGATGAGATGGAAATTTTTCAGTGTATCTAAGTCCTTGTATAAGAGTTATCTACGTAACTATATTGCCGTAGTTATCTACAAGACATAATTTTCAAAAATGTCTTTCAGTCATCTGTGATTAGAAAATGCTTCAGGGTTAGTAGTTATGAAAAATTGCCTAACTAGAAGAGCAAAATACGCAGAAAGAATTCTAAAGATAGTTTTTTCAATGTAGAAAAATTGAGCCTGTGCAGCATCAAATGTCCAGTTCTGTAAATTTTTGATTCCGTCATTGTGTTATTTCTCTTATTCTATTCCAATTTAATGTATTGGCTTCATAAGGATCATTGACTACAACATTCACACAGGCCCTCTAAATTGCACATAAAAAAAGAATTATAGACTGCACGACAAAACCACAACTCTAAGTTTAAGAAACATGATGTAAAGGGTACAAGTTTATTATCACTCCAAACAGGACACCTTGCACCAGCTTTTGCTTAAAGAAAGGTCCTCTGCCAGGTGACAGTACATCCCTAATTTCAGTGTATTAAATTGCAAAAAACTGAGTAAAACCATAGAAGTGGGACAAATTTTGTGCTGTCATGCTTGTTCAGAACACATGCTCCCCTGGCACCCACAAGCGTAGAAGAGTTAATCTAGATTGTGACAAGGCAGACACGACACTGTGGTGAATTCCTTCCCAAAATGCATTTAAGACTCATTTCCAGAAAAAGTATAGGTGAGGTTGCAGCATCTTATCTGATGGTAACAAAACCAGAAGGAAGGGTACAATGGGAGGAAATGGAAAAGTTTCTTCTTTTCTTTTTTGTCCTGCCACACACTCTGGTCATGGTGAGGAAATAGGTGCTTTTTGGGTTCCCAGAACCTCCAAGAAACATCCATGAGCAATGCTCATTCTCTTTTCAGTAGTAGTTTTATGTCAAAAAAAAAAAAAATAAAAAAAAAAATCATTACAGTGCAGAAGACTATTGTGACCTGATACCAATGTGATTTCAAAGTAACTGAGTACAAGTGTATCCTGGATTTCACCCCATATATGTACAAAATGAAACAATATCTTTGAAATGAAAAAAGAGCAGACTTGTACGTAAGAGATGACAGCATTCCAAATTCTCAACATGAAAGAAAATATGTTTCAGAAATCGTCACCCACGTGTTAAGAGAAAGTAAACATAGCTTTAAAGCCACTTTTGAACTCTCCCAGGCCTCTGATGCTGAAGATAAGGGAAAGATCCCATTCAGTATTTAGACAAGTCCTAAAGTTTTACAGTTTTTACCAAGGACAAGTGTGTGAGTAAAAGTTTATTGCATTTAAGAAGAAAAGATAAAGAGGACAGAATCAACCAACTGGACAAAGTGGCTTTACAAATTTCATCTTCTATCCATGAGCTTGAGTCAAGTTGTAATTCCTACAACTTCAAATTGTAGGAGGCTTTTCTTGAAAGCTCTCCACACATCTTTAACTGCATAGATTTGGTTGTTTGCCATTATCTGGAAAAGCATGAAACAGATATGAAGTGAGGAAGCATCTGGGGAACTAGATATGTCAAAACAATTATATAAAAATGGTTCAAAAAAGCTGTCACAGAAAGTCAATGAAAAAAATAATTGCCATTAAGTTCCAAATAAGAACTGGCAAGGTGAAATACATTTTGGAAAGGTATACAAGGGAAGTTTGTACAGATTATTTTGGACAATTTTGTTCAATTTATTGGCTGCAAGAGCACATAAATTTTAGCGTATTTAAGGTATTTCTACACAACAGCACATTGTGCAGTGCAGGTCTACATCTCCTTTAGCTACTTATAGTTCACAAAACCAGAGGCACTTTGAAAAAGTTTTTCAACTGTCAGTCATCGTTAAGGAACAGTTCAGTAAGACCAATGCGCTCACAGTGAGCTTTCTGGTGTGAAAATGAGCTGGTAGTTCAGCTTTTACAGCTCCATGGCACTTCCTGTACAGTGGCAGCTCAGTGCAGTGAAATGCAGGCACAGTTACTCTTAAAAAAGTATCGTTTTATAACCAAGTACAACCTTCATTCTGTGTCTTCCTTTTCATTCTCTTCCTGCATGACCATGCCTGGTTGTGTCTGCAGGCCTGGGTTATTCAAAATGAGTGAAAGATACAAGGATTCACTCTAACCTATAAAGACTAAGTTAAAGAAAATGTAAAACCCAAATGTGCAAAAAAAAAAAAAGTCCAGGACTGAGTTTTTGGAACTCACATGTGATGGACTTATATTTTTGATATGTCAGGTGAAATCACAAATTTTGACGGCAGTAAGCGAAAATAGTCTTGAAATAACAAGTGTACCTTCAATGAGTGTAAGTTATTTGCTTTAATTAAAACGGTCTCAAGAGGCACAAAATTATCTGTCCCAGACAACTACTTTTTAGAAAACCGACAGCTTGTTTATAAATGGCAAGAGAAAGCTACTAAAATATGCAACATATGTAAAATCACATAGTTAGAAAGAGCACAAGAAGAAACTGTAAAGTGATACAATCAAATGCTGCACCGTTGACTTTGACTGAATTGTAGAATCTGAACTGTTTTAGCTGGAAGAAACCTTTAACAATTATCCTTTATCAATTCCAACAGTTAACCCAGCACTGCCAGGTCACTAACTAAACCATGTCACTAAGCACCAGATCTAAACATCTTTTAAATATCTCCAGGGACTCCACCATCTTCCCTGGGCAGCCTGTGCCAGTGCTTGCCAAGACCTTCTGTGAAGAAATGTTTCCTAATATCCAACCTAAACTTCTCCTGGTGCAACTTGAGGCCATTTTCTCTTGACCCAAGTGCATGGCCTGGCACTTAGCTTTGTTGAACTTTATACCATTTGCCTTGGTCTGTAAATACAGGCTGCCTAGATGTCCCTGTACAGCATTCCTACCTTATTGATTGCCCTTGGATTTCTTGTTGTGAGTTCATCCCTGCCTACCTGAAAAGTCAATAATGGATAATAATCTGAAGGCCATATTGGGGTAGGAAATTTTCTCACCACATCTCTAACCCGGGCTCCAGGGAGGCAGCAGAATTCCCTAACTGCGTCTGGTTCTGCATATTAGGCTTTCTATTTCCTTCAGAAAGGAGTCACCTATAACAACAATTCTCCTTTTTTCTTTTGTAGATGTAGTTTTAACATAGGATATAGGCCAGCTTAATTTCAGTGACACTTTTAAGATGACCCACTTCCTTCTACTCTGTTGAAACTTCTAAAAAGTTCTTTACCTTGTTATTTTATGAGCTATTTTGTGAAATCAGAATGAATATATATTGTATGAAGTATGATGAAGAGTTAATATCGTTGGATACACATGTTGATGTTCTGCATTTCCTCTGGTTTGCATGCTCAGTGTTTAATTTGCTGTCCAAGATAATAAGTATCTGCAAGGTGAGGAAGAACTAACACTGATATCTCTTACTTAAGTCAGTTTTTCAGTATTTTTTCATACTACCAAACCACAATTCTGGAAACAACATCATGTAAGAGGAGTCAGGAACACAGAAAAAAATATATATGGTGTCTTCTCCAACAAATCCGATAGAATGTGTGTGGGGGTATGTGTATGGAGAGTACGTGTGTGGGAGTGTGGGAAAACTTCTCCTAGGCGGCAAACAGCAACCTTGAAATGCAGCTGCGAGCTCCAAGAGCTCTAAAATACGCAAGAAAACGACAACAAAGCAAGAGATAGGAAGGAAAAGGAATGTAGAGAACTGAGATAAGAAGGAAGCAAGAGAAAAACAACAAAGAGAGTGAATGACAGCTGGAAAACAAATTACAAGAAGAGCTTAAGCACATGGACAGTAGTTTGTAACCAATTAGCTTAGGGAGCGGGGCATGTGGACAGCTTCGTGTACTACATAAGGAGTTTTCTGATAGCAATAAGCGTCTTTAATTGTAACTCTCAGAGAGTTGCTGAAATCTGTCTTCATTTATGACTCCTATGGGGTTGCCTGCTTTACCACTCGTCTCATCATGGGAGAACTGGCCAAATCCCAATAAAAAGTCAAAATTTGATTTACTCCAAAAATCTTACATGATTTTGTTTTATTTCCTTTCCTCAGATTATATTCATAAAGATATCATAGCTAGATCTTTATTTATAAAGGAATGTAGTAATACCATTTTCATAGACAAGCTTTATTTTCACAGGAAACTAACATAAAGGATGTACATGATGAGTGTGTTTGTAGCGTTTATTTCCTCTGTGGCTGTGTGGTCTCTTCATTTACACTGTATCTCTCACTGTATCCCTAGTTATTCTCCCTAATTAATTGCTAAAGTTGTTGTTGAAATTTTGTTTACAGAGAGAAAGAAACTCTGGTAAATACGGAGAGAGCTTTATTAAACTTGATGAGAACCCAAAAAGATCTTCTTACATTTGACCTTCATAATACAATCAAATTCATACAGCTAAGATTAATGAGCCAATTATTTTTGACAAGATAGCAAGCGCATAAGATTGTCTCATGTTTCTTTTTTTTATGTGACTAACAAATGACTAGCATTTCCACCACAGATTGGCGTTTACACCCATGATCTGTTCCTAAGGAATTAATATCTTGAGATTTTAATCTAAATTCTAAGGTCTGAAGATAGCTGTAAAACTCGTCCTAACTGGAAGGACCAAATGTGCACCATTTCATAGAAAAAGATGCAAGAAAAGGATCTTTAATAAACCAAAGTAAAAACAAGGCCTCCGGGGAGTCCTGAAGGACCAGATAAAATTGCAAGAGGAAGTGTTGGAAGGTAAACATGCAACATTATGGCTGGAGAACTGCGGTGCCCACCGCCCTCCTTCAGCTTGCACACAGAGTCAGGGACAGGCGTGCTTAAGGCAACTTGACCCACAGCGTGACAGGACTATGAACCACATCTCCTGAAAGAGACCAGGAAAGGAGGCACTAGATCACCCTGCAGGTTTTGCATACTTGCAGGTTCACTGTGAAGCTGCTGTTCTCTGCCTCTCCCTTACTATGTGACATTATCCCAAACAATCCTCTCTGTAAACTGCTGTAAAAATCTACTAGTGCTGACCTTCTGCAAGGGAATGTGAGCTTCAGCGAACTGTAACACTGGAACTGAGTAATGGAAAACACCTTGCAGGGAGGTGAAAATAAATGTGACATCAGGTGAAGGCACCACTACATCCACCTTCACAATTTACTGTTGCTGAAGATTACAAACTGGAAGAGAAAGGGGAGAAATCTTTGTAGCCAAAGACAAGGTATTTGGGTGGTTTTGAAACTCGACCACTAAAGTGACACAATTCTGAGTCTGTTTAACATCATCAGTGCCAACTGGATAGGTTGCCCATAGTCTTGTCATTAAAAACTGTGTCTCAGTCTAAGTTTGGGACAGGTAAGAGACTTTGTACTGTACATCAGGATGACTTTTAAAGCTTTACTCTTTAGAGAGTTTGTTAAACATGTTGACATTCCTGAATGGAAAACATTATCAAATTATTTAATTGAGATAAACAACAGTCTATGAAAGTACAATTAGTCAGGTTTGGTTTCATGAAATGCCAGGCAGTTTAACAAAAAGACAGCAAATGTCACAAAGTGATGATGAATGCCATAATGGCATTTTCTCAGGCTCAAACTATTTGTGTTCCCTCCCCCACTCCAACCCAAATTCTGCAACACATCAGGTATTTAACAAATAATTGGAAGGGAAAAAAAATAGGAAAAATCTGTCCAGACCTATAAGTAACACCTTGCATTTGATATGCTCCGTGAACAGGAAAATGAAAGTCACATAGTGTACTGCATAAGAAGCTCATAAATTATTAACCAGCAGTCTCTAAATCTCTGACTAGAAGTAGCTTGTCAGTTGTGGACAGTTCGAGTCCATTTTTCTATGGCTTGCATTATTATTATTTTTTTTTTTTGGCTCAAATATCAGTGCAAACATCTAAGCAAACCTGTCAGCAAATTTTATCAGCAGCCAAACAACTGCAGGTGAAACTTTATATCCTTGAATTGTGCTTGATTTTCTCCCTCTTACAGTTAGAGAGACAAAAATGCTCAATTACTTTATGCATAGCATACCAGTGGTTCTATCGTTTTAGGGCATAGTCAAGCAAGCTAGAGAATTGTGAAATGAGGTAGGTTTATCAAGAATTATGCTCATGATTCAAAATCAAAGGTCTGGGGAAATAAACAAAAAGTGAATATAAGGTGTAGAAAAATGTTGTTATATTAGATCCTTTTTAACACATTCAGAAGTATAAAATTGGCTGTTCTTTGTCTTTACAAAGGTACAGTTTTTAAACATCTTATCAGGAAAGGTTAAAAATATATAATTCCAAATAAAAGCCTTTCAGTACCCTGACAAATTCTTTTTCCTCAAAACTAATAATTTTTTTTTACTTTGTGCATATAAGTAGTTTTTCAAATTCTCTGCAGAAATCCTTTTGTTTATCTCAAAAAAGTATGTTTGGTACAGATCTACTTGATTTCTCATATATGAGCAAAACTTCACTTTGACAAATTTATTCTTCAAAAAGGTCTTTCAACTGAATTAGATATGTGTTTTGTGCAAAACAATGATCATGCATCAGCTTGGGGTGATTGCACCATAGTTACTTAGCCTGGCAATTGGCAGCGAAATGTCAGCTAAAATGAGAGACACACAGCCCTCGGCTTATCACAGAAAGAGCAGATGATTCATGTAACATTGTAAATAAATAACACAGACTCTCTGTTAAGGTAGGTTTAACCGTAGAGGATGTCTTTTCACCACCAGCTCATTTCAAAGTATCTGTAATAGAAGCTTTATTTGGTGACAGTGACATGCAGCAAGATAAAGTATCCTGTCTTTAACGCTCATATTTCAGGGTCACAGAGTGTTACATTCCAAGTGAACAAGCAGAAAACTCAATCAGATAGGACCTGCATTAATGGATCATCAAAATATTGATAGTAGATTCTCTTCTCTGCCTGCTGGGAATGTTTAGCCTGGTTGATAATTATGCAGGGCAGGA
>NW_008586846.1:4235-13575 GCF_000691845.1 Merops nubicus | reverse complement strand
AGAGTGATAGGTATGGAGAGATGTGTCAATCATGATTTGTCTACGTTTGTCATAAAAATTATGGGCAATTATTTGGCAATGGGATTTAAACTCAGGATTTGTAGATAAGTAGAAGCTTTTACTTAGTGATCTCAGAGATCAAGTCTACCAGTTTAAAATCTATAGCCAACAAATAAACCATTTTAAGTTTCTTAAAAGGGGTGTGAGACTGACATCCACTTCTGTTGCTAATAGTCACTGCATATTTTGCCTAACAGCTAAAAACTTCAGATGCACTTGTTCTCTTTCTTCTAAATAGGGTACTAAGCCTCAGATTTTAATCCTAAACATATGCTGGTTGTTTGGAAGGGTACGCTAGTCAAAAGCAAAAGAAGTGATGAAATACAGAGAGAAACAAACTCATATGTTGGTGAAAATCTTGTGAGAAATGCTTGAAGTGAGAAACTTTCTTACGAGCTTATAGGTACTACTATTTCCCAAGGTCAACGTTATTCTAAACACAGGTTAAGGCATAAACTTTCTACCAGCTCCGAGTGACGATCAGTTTGTTCACTACAGAATAGCTGCTAGTATTTATTATTTAGGATGTAATATGCTCAAGTGAGAGAATGAAACAGATATGGTAGGAGCATGCTAACAGAAAACAAATTTTCTTTTGTATTTCACTTATTTATGCAACTGATATTTAAAAATAACAGTGTGTTATATAATGGTATGTTAATAACATTTATTATCCATTCAAATTCTGTCTCTGAAAATCAAAGTTAATCTTACAACAAGAATAAAATAAGTACCTAGTAACTCAGGCACCCATGTTCAGCCAACATTGAACGGAAATATGTAACAGTGGTCACACTATGTCAGGAAAAAGAAATGAAAAAGAATGTAATTCTAGTAAAACTCTATTACCCTTCAACTCAGTTATTCTAGTTAATCCAAACACATATCAAAATCTTGAAATCCTTGCAGGTTCATAAGAAGGACTCAGTCATTGAGTGTTTAATCTTTTTTCTCCATTTCCCAGACTTTGGAGAGAACCTTTCTGTAACCTTGTCTTCTTTTAGGCAGGCAGTTTGGGGAGCTGGATCCTGGCGATCCTCAAAGCTTCTAAACAGAAGAACAACAGGCTGTCTCCAGGTAGTAATTTCCTTTCAAGCTTCCAGACATATCTCAGATATATAAGATCAGAAGATTTCAGAAATTTTCGGCTGTGACACAGAATATGGTAAATCAGCTTTTGTTCATTATTCTGCAAGGCTTGAATCCTTTTTAAATTTAAACCAGCAAAACAGGTTTAACTATGTATAACTTCTAAAAAGCCAGATGAAATACTCAAATGATTCTCTGCAAGACCTCCTGTCTTGGAGTTCATAAAATCATAACTTCCATCTGCAATAAAACATCTATCAAAAATACTTTTTTCAGTTAAAATAATGTCACAGACTTAATCTTCTTTCCACGCTGTTTGTCCAACTGTAATCTCTTTTCATTCTATCATGATAGTACATAAGACACTGGGATATTAAACTCCAGTGTTTATCATTAGTTTTCTGTATTATAGAAGACTGTAAGAAGTCTTCATTATGTTTGAGTTTGTTTCCAATCTATGAGTTGTTGACTGCCTTGCATCAGAAAGTAATTTTTTTTTTTCTGTAAAAATTTGTATCCCTAGAAATCTATACTGAACAGCTATCATGGAACTGTGTGTATTTTAAGATCTTGAATTACAGACTCTAATGTTGATTGCATTGCAAGTGTCTTAAAAATTCAGTCTCACACTGTTAGAAACCTGCAGATAATCAGCAAGCTCTGTTGTCTGACATTAGAGCTGCTTGCCTGATGCGAGAAACAAATTCCAGCTGATTGAAGGCACTCAAGAAAACCCTGGATATTTAGGAATAAAAGTACAGCTCAAACAGGAAAGTTCTGTTTTGCTTTTTAATCTCAGAATAAAAATAAGAATGAAACAGCCATGACTGCTGAGGACAGGATTATCTAAAGAAAAATCTTGAGGATCGTAACAATATCCTTACTTGGGGAAAAAGCTGAGTGAGTGAAAACAGGAGTAAATTGACAGCAGAGACATCTGGAAAAAGGGAATCTGAGAACAGAGCTGTAAGCACAGCTGGAGTGCAAGGGAAATCAATCCTGAAAGAAAGATCTTATCATAAATATTGTAGAAAGATAAGGGAAGCATATTAGGTAAGGTAGGAAAGCCATATTAAGGCAGTTACTCTGTACTCTTGAGAGTGGAAAACAAAAGTGACATGACATGGAAAGCCTGTGATCTGAGACTATCTCTGCAATATCTTAGTACCTTTCACCAGCTTCACTCAAAGTTATTGACACACCAGAGAACTGGAGTCAAACTTGGGAGCCATAATCAGTTCGGTATTGTTTCAAGCAAGAGTTACTTGAGTCATATGGCTGCAGATTCAGGCCAGAGCTATACTTGGTGAAAACACAGAGATTTGGAAGCTCTTTGAAATTTCCTTTTGTCTCTCTTTTCTGCACCGTATAAATAATTTCAATATGTTATAAGCAGAAATGTGATTTCTTTCATTATTTCTCTTTCAAATGTACGTGTTTCCACACACACCTCAAAATAAACACCATTTGTAGACTATCCAATGGGCTTTTCCAGTGTCTTAAAAACATAAAACTTTTCCATAAAGAAGAACTGTGTAAAACATGGATCATTGGCTGATACAAATTCTTGCAGCTTCACTGACCACTTAGGACGGCTTATATGTAATGAATATTAGGAATCATATTTTTAGAATTGTTCTGCTATAAAAAAAAAAAAAAATATGAAAACTGAAGAAGTGGGCCATCCGTCTTAAATACCACACAAGTCACAGTCTAGGTTTCAGCTCTGAGGTGTCAAGTAAGATACTGAAAGAGAAATCAACTCATGGATTTAAAAAAGCTCTGTTTTAGTAAAGTACATTGGAAAAGTTTTACAAGGAAATTCCATATGATATCATGAACGGTCAAGAACTTAGATGTTATAAGAGAGAAACTTTCAGCTTCCTTAGATTCCCTTCAAAACATCCATCCTAATCATGCAGACTTGGTACTTTGGTTTTGTCACAAATCAAAGAGTTTGGGTAAATACGACCTGATGCCCTTATTTTAGTAGACAATTTACTCACATCTTTCTGCTTTCTGTATTCTTGTAAGATGTCGTTTTTGCTGTTGTTCTTGACATCCACAACTACAAAAGATTTATATGGCACTGCACAAAACTATTCAATTTTTTGAAAATATTTGAGATTCTTAAGGCTTCAAAGCTAAAAAGAAAGTGTGTCCAGCTTCTGCAATCCACTGTAGTTCTTTGTTCCCAGTTCTAAGTATAATATTTGTTAAACTCAAACCATATCCCCACCCCTGGCTTTTTTTCAGATCCCGCTGCTTTAAGTTTATACTTCAACCTTTTGAACTTTTCTTTCAGTCCTTTCATGGGAGATATGATAAACAAGTGTCAGAAACAACAAAATACTAAAATACATAACTAAAGGAAGTAAAAGTTGGTTGTGTAGTTTTATTCAAGCCAGGGTACAGTATTTCAATCCTACTGATACTCCTATTGCAGCATGAGAACAGAAATAGGCATTTAGTGGTGTCTGAGCCTATCGTGTGATGAAGCAGTAAAACTTAAAAAACCCTTTTATAGATGGCTTGCAGCTAGGATTTAATCTGAACGCCCACTTTACAAACAACCTCAATGAACAAAATATTCTTAAGCATAAGTTCAAACAAATAAGTGGACAGAAAAATAAACAAACAAACAAACTCTTCTTGTAGCAAAGTGTTTCCCAAACTCGTTCTGAATATGTAGCAATTGCAACCAACAGTTCTAAAAGCCTTGCACAATTTCTGTCTCCTTTTCACTAGAGAAATAAGAAATAAATGTAGGGGTTTGTAAAACCAAAAGGATTTCAAAAATACTGATCTGAGGGATTGTGTGGCATTAGGAAAAGAATGCTCCAAGGTAAAATGTGATTGTCTTTTTCTTGGCTAAGCATTCTTCTGGTTCACATTTCTGTTATAATACTGATACATTATGTTTTCTTTTGCTGAAATATTATGCATGCAGTAGGAAGGAGGAGACCTTGGGACTTGGACAATTTGCCTACATTTAGCTCTATTAATATCATTAGACACGAGAATCAGCGACACTGCAGCTAAAAGCTAGAGATGAACTAACCAGTGCTTTGTCTTCTGTTGCCATGGACTACACGATGAACTCTGCAGTGACCTAAATTTATTGCAGAATAGTGCTCGTTGCTGCTGTACCAAGCACTCTGTTGCAATTACAGCACATTAGGCAGAGGAGTGAATCTCAAGGGGAAATGTCTAGTCTTTTAATCAAGCAGCAGAAAAGTCAGAATGAACAAAAATTACACTGCTGTATATATCTGCAGTCAATCTGTACATGTACATCTAATAGCAGTCTTAATTTTGCCCAGAAAACATTTTTATTATATACAGGGGTCATGACTGTACAGTTCACTCACTTAATCTTTTCTGTACTTCAGTCCACTTTTTTTTCTGTATTATATCCTCAACCTTCCTGAACTTTGTTGGGAGCACCAGAGAGTTAAAATAACTAGTCTTAGGATTTCACCTTTAGGCTGACCTATTTCAAATTAGGATAATCCTTTTTCTATATTTTACTCATGTATCTCACAGATCTGAAGATCTGGGGAAAGCACATTGTGAGCTGAACACTTGAAGACAGGCACACTGTTCCTGCAAACAGCTTTTAACATTTAATGGGATCTGCAAAGCTCACCTTACACGAATTCTGAAATTTGATAAGTCAGTCATTTGTTTTAATGGATAAGAGGAAAGCTTTTTTAAACAGAGTATTTAAAAACATTACTAATGAGTTTTCAAAGAAAAAACACTGTGATTTCTGTAGCAATATCTGAAAGTGCTGAGGTTTAAAAAAAGCTAATTTGAACAAAGGGAAAAAATAGGTCATGAAATTCAAGGTATGTCTTAAACTCTGCTTATGGACTGAATAGAAGAGAGAGAGAGAGAGCGTGCTCTTTTTACTTCTATTCAAATGAATAAAAGGATTTCTAATGCTTTCAGGGAAGGCAGGAGCAGACACAAAGAGGTGATTCACATAACACAACCTTAAGCACCTGTCTGAGACACCAAAGCTAGAAATCTCACTCACTCTGGGCTACCTGTAATATGACTGTAAAGGGTTGGTCACCTCCAAAGAGCTAATCAGCACTGTGCAGCGCTGAATCAGTCTGAATGTGCCTCCATCTTTTCTTTTTCCTAAATAAGATGCTATTTAAGGGCAATTAGGGTCCTAACTTGGGTGTATAATGTTAGATGCTTGAGGATGACTGGTGCAAACCCTCCCTGTGTCAAATGAACAAAACAGTAATCAAAGTAATGAGTGCATCTCATGATGATGTAAGAATGTGCTCTTGAAAACCTGGTCACATTTCTTGCTCACTCTGTGGACTATAGAGATGAGTGTCACTCAGCTGAGTAAGGATTTACAGAGCTGCAATATGAAAGGGTCAAAGGGCTTATTCTTGTTTTTCTCATTCTCCTCTTTTAGATAAACATGACAACATGCTATAAACATAGTAGTAAAAAAAATATGTGTGGATAAAGAACAAAATAATATACCTCCCAACATCTTTCCCATATTTGTTTTCATTGTGATTTCAGAACTATGGTCATCACCCTAGGAACCACCAAGTTGCATACCTTTGTGACTCCGGCAAATCAATGGTTTACATTTTCTGAAGAAACTGAGTTCCACTAGAGTAGTTGATTTATAATACATATTTTTAACTATAACACCATTATAAAGTGTCAGCACTGCAGATAAAATTAAGAATGAGACACTAGACATTTACACCGTTCATTTACAGGTCTCTCCATTCATCTATTTTTACAATGGATGCTTAACGCCTTATCATAATATTTCACTGTAAGCACTCTGTAGTATATTCTGTGAAGTACGTGGCTCACCAAAACATCTTCTAAGAGGTGGGGATAGATATGCCACATGTATTATAGTGAAGTGTAGACATTACAGGCTCATCTCTTTAGGATGTATTTATTACCATTATGTGTTTTAAGCACTAAACAGACCACACAGACCTTAGAAGACATGTCAGAAATATGTAAGAAAAATGCAGAGGGAACTGTCCACATAGCAGCAGGCTGCCTAATATGCAAATAATAAACCATTTAGCACAAAGAACAGGTAACACTGTTTGAGACTTAACTACATCTGAACTCGTATGCATTTTCACAGATCCTTTAGTTAAATATTATCTAACTCAGGTATTTTTAAAGTGTAGCTGACATAGTGTCTGATGATATACTTTCTCAACTATGTATTTCCCATTGGACTTGAAAAAAACAGCCAGAGGTGAGCCTGTGACACTGCTGTCAGAAGGTCAAAGAAGGTCAAAGAAAGATCTGGAGAACTGGAATAGCAAACTAGGTAGTTTGGAGGCCAAGACGAATAAATAAATAAATAAATAAATAAATAAATGAATGAATTGAGAGGAGGGACAATAGCTAAGAAAGGCAAACAAACAGAGATAGAGGGTGGGAAAAAAAAAAAAAAAAAGGATAATTACTGGAAAATGAGAGTCCTGAATAAGCAGAAATTAGAAATTAAGAAAATGAAATGAGTATTCAGGAAGAGATTGACAAGTGCAGCTGTCTCTGCAAATAACATCAGGAATTATTATCTAATAATAAAATTAGGGGCCAAAGACAAAATGCACTAATTTTACACTGTCACTCCCATAACACTTGACGCATTTAGACAATTTCCCTTCTTTGAAGAGAGTCAAAATTATATTTTCAGTCTCACTACACTACACATTTGTTGTGAACTAGAATCATATAATTCCATTACACAAATGGTTGCAACAAGGCATAAAACTGGAAAACAATCTATTACACTAATTCAGTTAACTACAGATTTCACCTGGAACGCTTACATCCTCTACAAAATTAAGCATTTATACATAGAAATGAATTTGGAGGAGCAGAGAACATTAAGGAGAAAAGCTAAAGTAGATACCCCTTTCTTATTTCATTCCACATTTTCACCTTCAAGAACTGCCAAAACCCTGAAGTCAAAAAAGACAACCGTGAAATCCTTAAACTTTTAAAAATATCTATTTCATTATTCTTGAGCTGAACACAGACACACACATATATATATCTATATGTGCTTGGAGTGACATGGGTGGTTTCATTTTTCTCTTACACTTTACCAGTCCTTGTTCATAGTTGAAAGCTCCTAGACTCTTAGAAGAAAAACTTCAGAGATTTCAGAGGAGCTGAGCTAGCTGGTTTAGCTACATTCAACATATCAAAATTATTATAATGATAACTACACTCTAGCTGCTTGATGGGAACATTTTGGCAGCATAGTAATTCCCATGTTGTTATTATTTGATATGTTTTCATGATTATTTGTATGAGGACAAAGCACTAAAAAAGGGTTAGACAGAAGTAGGCAACTACATCAGCCCACACAGAAAAAAAAAAAAAAAAAAATTAAGATGCTAGTAAAAGAAAGGGAATATATAAAGACTTCTGCAGCTTCTCAGTCTAATCTAGTTTTTCTTCCTATCTTTATTACAGGAGATAAAACAGCAATTTGGGGTGAGACAGAGGCCAATGCATACAAAATAATTGTGTGTTTGGCACTCATTTTCAAGTACTGCTAAGTGTTTCAGAATAGCTTTGAATCTGCAACAGCATTTCAGAGCTATATTACAAGGAAACTGTTATCACATATCAGTAATACTAACAAGGACCAGATTTCTCATGCGGATTTCTTCTATCTGACTTTCCATTTATAGTTATTCTCACTATTCTGGCTCAAGTTAGAAGTCCACCATCAGGACCTGCTAGCACTCCCAGGCACCATTCAGAGTAGTTGTGTACCACGATCTTGGAAGATGCTTTCAGGAGTGGATCTGAAATAAATGTGTGTGGGCAGATGGTTGAAGAATAGGCAGTGCTGTCACCATCATTGTTCAGCAACCCAACCACCTCAACCAGCTACTGCATATCTTACCTACTTACTGAAGATTCCCATTATTCCTGGCACCTTGGTACCTGAGATACTCCCTCTCCAGCAGATAACAGAATGCACGTTTTGGTGCTTCTGGGGTATAGGTAGATACTAAAATAGATAGAAAACTGAGTCATGAAATAAACTATTTCTGCAAAGATACAGCCTATAATAAGACCGGGAATTAGGCAAAGGTTTCCTGCAAAACTGAATCTTTATCTTACATTCTATCCACTAGACTACTCTTCCTTCTCTCATGATTTGCTCCTCTGTGGGACCGATCAAGAGATAAACTGTGGAAGATCATGGGATCATAGAATGCTTTGGGTTAGAAGGAACCTTTAATGGTCATCTAGTCCAATCCTCTTGCAGTGCGCAGGGTATTCAACTCGATCAGGCTGCTTAGAGCCCCACCCAACCTGACCTCGAACTGTTTGTGTGGTGGGGCACCTAGCACCTCTCTGGGCAACTTATGCCAGTGTTTCATCACCCTTAACATAAAAAATTTCTTTATATCTAGTCTAATTATGCCTTGTCCTGTAGCAACAGGCCCTGCTGAAAAAGTTGTCCCCATCTTTGTTTTATGCCTCGTTTAACTACTGAAAGGCCACAATAAGATTCCCCCAGAGCCTGGAGGTTTCAGACTGGGCAACTCCAACTCTCTCAGCTTTTCTTCATAGGAGAAACATTCCATCCCTCTGATCATCTTTGTGACCCTCCTCTAGAACCACTCCAACAGGTCCATGTCTTTCTTGTGCTGAGGACAGCAGAGCTGAACAAAGTAGTCCAGGTGAGATCTCATCAGAGCAGAGATGTTTGGCTCCTGCATAAGAAGTACTGGCAGAGATAATATCACAAAACTACTTGGCATGTGAGATGACCACAACCTAACTAATCCCACAATGATTCTTTTCTCCTTGTAATTTAAAAGTTTGTGTATAATTCCCTACTCAAAAGATCACGGAACTTTGTCTGCCACACACCTTTCCATATTAACTGACCAATACTTTGTTGGGTTTTTTTGTTTGTTTGTTTGTTTGTTCTTTCTTTTGTTTGGTTTGTTTGTTTGTTTGTTTGTTTTTCCCCTACAGTTTTCACAGTTTCCAATCATTAGTTAATGCAATTTACTCTGGCTTCCAATTCTAACTACTCTTGTGCCTTCTGGACACACAGAGACTCCCAGTATTCCTTCCTGATATTTGCTACAGTACAAAAAGGGAGTGGTGACATCAACATTATGAAAAGAATAACCAT
>NW_008586846.1:0-4204 GCF_000691845.1 Merops nubicus | reverse complement strand
CTGCTTTATTTTCCAGCAAACCAATGTTCATCCCAGTAACTGTATGGAAATGCATTGGAAAGGTAAAAAAATGTTACAAAATATTGAGACATTTGTTGAAGCATTTAAAAAATCATCACTTTAAGTTGCACTAGATTCTTTTTTCTCTAGCAGTGATTCAAATTACTGTTTCCTAGCTGTTTTATGAAAAGAGACTGAACTGTAAAATTTTTGATTACTATATTTTATTTTTTCACTTAAGCACTGTTTTGTGAAGGTGTGAACATCACCACCTTCACAATAAAAGTTTGTTAAATTTTCATCATATAGGAATACAACAGAGTCCTGAATAGTGTTGTTTTGCAGAATGCTTCTTCAGAAGATGTGGAATTAATTTCTTAAATAAGTAGACAAATGTATTAAGAAATTACCCTCATCTCATGCTTCTACATTTCTAGTGTATTATGTTTACACCACTATATAATTCAACAAGCCTATAAAGGTTGAAGGAAAAGGCATCATGTTAAGTTAAAAATTAGACACATCAGATTGATTGGGAATTAAGGCTGGTGATGGCATAAACACATTTAGTCTTTGACTGTTCCACTGAGAAATGTACCTAAGTTATGAATAGCACTCCATTTTCTCCTTTTCCTGCTTCCTATGTCTTTTAAGAGGCTGGTGCATTTTCTAGCCACAGAATTAGGTTTGCTTTCTAAATGAATCTCCAACAGAGAATTCATTTTGACTTATCAGTCTGGAGTCCTTCGGAAGCAGACTCAGGATTTGGAGCTTTTGAAAAGATTCGATTCTAATGGTCTTGCCATTTTACTATCTGACCATCACTGTGCTATATATGGTTTGAATTTTCTTCCATTACCTACATATCCAAACTTTTTCAAAGACAATACAGTTGCCTGCTCCCTTCCAAACAAGAAGATTCTGGGAGGTCATGTTTCAAATATCCCATTTCCATAATTCACAAACCATTTCCCTCACTTGTTAAGTTAATAATGATGAAATCAACAGCTGTTGTAGTTTTTTTGTGTCCTTTATCCACAATACATATAACACAGATAAAAGCAAGCATCATCCTTCAATCCATATGATACGAATTATTACAAATACTGAGTTTTGAAGTCTACTAAACTGAAGTCTCTTCTATATGACATAGGTGAACAGCTTCCAAATATGATAGTACGAGTTGGACAATAGGAGGGAAGGGAAAGACTCCAACTGCTTACTGCTTCCCTGTTGTACCCTCACACAGGGTGAAAATTGGTTGTTGAAGGTAGACATTAAAGACTCAAGAACCATTCTCAGGCTTACTTGCAGGGCTCTTGATTTCATTTATGAACCCTCAAAACAGAAATTCCCAACACAGTCCTGCAAATGTGGCACTAACGGCAGGAGGTGTGATCACCTATCGAAAAAGAATGGCTTTCTCACCATTTTGGTTGGTGATTTTCTGATGAAGGATACTATCTCCTGTCACAGAAAGCACCACAATGTGTTAATTGTATTACTGTTGTTCTGAAGCACAAATATTTGTCCAGTACAGCTTTGATTGATAGTGCTTACCTTATTGTTGCTAAACCTTACTGCTTCCACAAGAGAAGAGTTGATTTTTATATCTGTTGAAATAAGGGAGTTGGTAAATACATTAAGTAGAGTTTGGGTTTGATTTTATAAAAACAAAAACTCTTTCCAACATGATGTCAGAAAAATAATTTTGTTAGCATCTCCCATAGTTCTTCAAAAGCAGTTACTACTGATACACTGTTTCTTGACAAAATTGTTATCCATACTCTGAAATAAGCTATCATGAGCACGTTTCTTCATGAAACAACATTCATTAAAGCAGGATAGTCTTTTAGCTGAAAATGGCAGCTTACCATCTAGTCATTTTTTCTAAAATAGTCTATACTTTATAATATTATATTAACAAGGCAAACTGTAGCCAACTGGTCATCTTCAATGGTGTCAAAATGTAGATCAGACCATATACAAAGAAAATGTGTCAATTAAATGGAGTCTATCTGCAGTTAGTGCTTACTGCCATAGACATTCATAGTCTGTACTATTCACATGTCAAAGTTGTTTTCAACTTCACATGAGAAGTTGTTGTCTGAAATACTGATTTAGAGCAGAAAATTATTAACCTAGAAGTAACCAGCAGAATCTATATCATACAAATTCCTTCACCTGTGGCTATAATGGCATTGCAGTAGTTACTGCTGACTTTGGAACACAGTAGGGACAGACAGTCTGAAACATGGATGCAAATGTATGTACTAAATGCTCATTTGATTCAAATAAGATCTCATTTTTCTCACATACTGCCCTGCTGCACTGCACCGTACCAGGTAACCTTCTGTCTCAGCATTTGTGTTTTGGAACACAGGACTGGCAAAGCCTGATCAGACTGTATAAAGAATTATAATGAAAATAATAGGAATAGAACAGGTTAAACTGTAGGGTGTGCAAGTGACTTGGGGACCAGGCCATGATATATTAAGCATGGTTTTACTGTTGGGTGCCAAGAAGCTCTAATTTTGGCTGGAAGGGATCCCAAATGCTCTGAATCATTTATGGGAGTATGGCTCTCCTCCACATTTTTCCACAGCTGAGTCCAGCCCTCTCTACTAAGGAGGCAGAGAAAACACAAAAAGATCTGTATCTTGGTTTTTAATTTTGCTTAGGCATTGTTTTCAGAGGAGAATTGCCACAGGACCAGGCATTCAGGTTTGGAAAGACACAGCATGAGAACAGCGAATGGGGAAGTGTTACATAAAGCTGTTATATGCAGCTTTATGTAGATAGTCACCTGTTTCAGCCAAGGTGTAATTTTATCTGATGTTCCTTGCTTTGGAAAGCTGATTTTCATTATTTAGTAAACAATTGCCTAATCAGATATGTGTCTGTGTTTTTCCTGCTTATACTACTGCATACTGTACAGAAGGTCCACAATGCAGCAGTTGAGAATATTTGGATGATTGCATTTAATTGACTTTTTTTTTTTTTTATGTTGATGTACTAAATGACTAGTGGCTGTTTACCTGACAACCTTCTTTAATAAAGACTAACAACATACTTTTCCTTTCTATAGGTCACACAGAACTGTCAAGTATCATCCCGAAAAGCTCTAACCTTTCTCTTCCTGGACACTTTGTGATTCAATGACTGTACCTTCAGTCATACAGGAGGATGTTGCAAAAATTATTATCATCAGTGCAAATACACATTGGTGTAATAAAAATCAGAGAATAAAGGGAAAACCAGGAAGGGGAGAATAAATAAGAAAGGATTTGAATCAGAAAAAAAAAAAATCTTTTGCATTATTATGGTGAAATGTAATATTCTGGTAGCACGGAATATACTAAAATAGAGTTGGAGGAGCAAATTCAGAGAATTTACAATGCCGAAAGGGGCAACAACGGTTAAAAATCTACAGGTAGTTTAATCTCTCTTACTGTAGTACCCATGAGTATTATCTCAATGTGATGCATTGGCAACTGCACAGACCCCTCAACTCACTTTGTTGCACTTGTCCCATCAAACTGACACAAAAGCTGCTGAGCCAATACAATTTATCTTTGATTCTAAGTCTTGTCTGTTATTTTTGTAACTGCTCTTAACCTGGATTTTCTGAAAGACTTCAGACTTGACACTGTTGGGTAAAAGGATTTACTTAAAATTAAAAAACAAAGCTCTGGGTCACCTGAATCGTGTTATCAATTTTGTATTGTACATATAATCCTGAGAACAAAAAGTTGGAAAGAATTAAACCTTTTCATTCTGATAATTGCAAAATGACTTTTCAGTACTTCAGTTTATAAAGCCTCTGACTTCTTCAGCAAAATACATCTGTTGATACAAAAGAGATTTTGCTGAGTTCCGTTTCATTGGAAAAAACATTTTTTTGTTTGTTTCAGATTAATTTGAAGCTATATATATTGCTGTTTTCCTGTTAAACTATAAATTCATGTATATTATATTTTTGTATAATAATTTAACAGTGCCTCTTTCACTATGGTGGGAAAAAAAAAAAGCAACGGGAATTTGCAATTTGAAGTAAGAGAGAATGGCTTGTACGCATGTTATAATTCTAGGTCCAAACACATAATTGTGACAAAATCTTAGGAGGGGTGTCATTTCTTTTGGGTCTCAGCTTGCAAAGTCTGAGGAGCCCTTATTCAGTGTTAGAATCATAGAATCATAGAAT
>NW_008586845.1:400-639 GCF_000691845.1 Merops nubicus | reverse complement strand
ATCGGTGGCCGTGCCCGCGGCCCAGCAGCGGGAGCGTTGCCCGCGCGGGAGGGCACGGCACGCGGCAGCCCAGAGCCAACCCTCCTGCAGTAAATCCTGCTCTACTCCAGCATGTGCCTCTCCTACCGAGCTCCAACAGCAGCAGTAAAGTAGCCTTAAATCTTCATTAAAATACAGTCCTATGGCTTACGCTGAGAAACAAACCGTTACCGTGCCATAAAGGGGTAGCAAGCAGCAGA
>NW_008586845.1:0-229 GCF_000691845.1 Merops nubicus | reverse complement strand
ACCAATTTAATATCTAAGCCAAGGAAGCTTGTACATCCTTTTCTTCATGCTATTTAGATGTCCCCTCAGCCCAGAGCTCCTGTCCCGGTGATGCAGGAGTCTGGAGTGCTTGGCCATATATTATGCTCAGTTAAGCAAGGGAGACCCAGCTCAGTTCTGCCTCTGGATGTGATGTTTGATTCTAATGAAGAGAAAATCAGCTAGCACTGCTGCTGTCACGGTGCCATCC
>NW_008586844.1:1241-3002 GCF_000691845.1 Merops nubicus | reverse complement strand
GCACCCTGCGCCATGAACGCGGGTCCTGCCCCCAGCGGCGTGTGGAACCCCCGCTGCTGCTCCATCCCACCTCCGAGCTCTGACAGACCCGAGATACCTGTGGGCAGAGTAGAGGACCGATTAAGTCCCTGGCACAGAGAAACACCCGCAGTCAGATGCAGGGGCCAGGTGGACCCTCTCATACAGCACATGGGTGAAGTTAGTGCCAATCCCGGTGCAAAGCAAGTTCACTTTGCCTGGGCTGCCTCTGTATGTGTTTTTCCCTTCAGACCTTAACCTTGGAAGCTGAAAGAGAAGTAGGTATCTGCAGCCTGCAGAAAGAGACCCCTTCTTCCTCTCTGCTGTGGAGTTACTCAACAGCCCTGGGTTTTAGTGTCTGGTAGTTGGGGTGCTGCAGCCAACCAGAAAATAAAGGGCACACGATGTGGAATGTGATGAAGCTTTTCCCAGCTGAAAGGCACCTTTTGGGAAGCCTCCATTCCTAGCCAATTTCTGCCTAACAGGGGTCCATTTGCTCTGACTACTGTGTCACCATGTGGTGCCTCACGTGCTCCGTTTGCCAAATGAAGAGAGACATCAACCGGAGGAGGGAGCTGGGCATATTCTGGTAAGCTGGGCCTGCTGGCACAGATGCACACAGCCAAGCAGCTTGCTGGACCCTCCCCTGCCAACACCTGACGTAAGACAGGGAGTTGCTGCGGTGGGGAAATGGCCACGAGTGGTGAAAGGAGTGTTGCTGGGAGCCTCCTGGGCTCAGGCCCCACGACAGAGGACACAGAGTATGGCAGGGCATGGCCCTGATCCGTGACCCTCCCCTCCTGTCCTGTTGCAGATGCCACCGTCCTCGCTGCACCCCGCGGAGCCACGGCAGGCACGAGCTGCTGCTGCCCCGGCCCTGGGAGACACCACAGGGGGTTCACCTTGGGTGTGCTGATTCCCCCTTCGCTGAGTGAGCATGAATAAAATCCAGATTTTTCCTTCCTGTCTGTGCGTGTGTCACTCACAGCACCCGAGCACCATCCAGGGTCTCAGCCGAGGCGTAAAATTCGGAAAAGTGACTTCTGCTCCAGGGGGGAGCTGGGGCTTCCCACAGGCAAGTGATGGCTTCAGGCCACCAAGTGCCAAGTTGCCCCTGCTGCGGTGGCCTGGGTGGCTGTCCAGGGCTGCTGGCCAGTCCCACCTTTCTGAACCTGAAGCCACAGGGATTTTGGGGCTGCCTCCTGTGCACCTCCTGCGCTGTGGAGTCGTGATCCCCTGCGGACCCTGAGGAGGGACTCCCACCTATCTGTGATTAAAAGCCTGCTGGGGTCCTGGCCTGGCCAGGTACTCTCCATGGGCAAACCAACCCTGCTGCCTCCCAGCCAGGGCCAGGCAGAGCAGGGCTGCCTGTGCTGGGCTGTTAGCCATATGCTCTCCCTCCAAGAGGCAGAGGTTACGTCCATCCTTTCTCCATCACTCTTGGAGAGATGCTGAAGGATTCTTGATTCCTGCAAATCTCCCCGAGCTTCACTCTAAAGAAAACAGGATGGGTTTGTTTGTTTGTTTGTTTCTTTTCCCTCTGTCCTTGCCATAAACCTTGTAACGGGCAATCCTCATGATGGGTACAAGCCAGGGGATGACAGGATTTGGAGCAGTCCTGCAGAGAAAGACTTGAGGGTATTGGGTGGATGGGAAGCTGGACAGGAGCTGGCAGTGTGCACTCGCAGCCCAGAAAGCCAATCCCACCCTGGGCTGCCCCCGGAGGAGTGGCCAGCAGGCGGG
>NW_008586844.1:0-853 GCF_000691845.1 Merops nubicus | reverse complement strand
TCTGGGGAGACCTGAGCACCCTGCTCTAGCTGGAGATGTCCCTGCTCCCTGCGGGGGTGTTGGACTAGATGAGCTTTAAAAGTCCCTTCCAACCCAAAGTATTCTACGAATCTCTGACAGGCACAGCACCTGCAAACAGTCCTCCTCTGGAAACACTCCCAAAAGCAGCATGTCCCTCAGGACTGCAGGGTGCTGGGGAGGGGCAATGTGGGGAGGGGGCAGCAGGAACCTGGCAGGAGCAGCAGGAAGCCTGCAGCGGGTTCACAGCTGTCTGCCCTCAGCAGGGAAGCCACAACTGGGGAAAAAAGCAGCACCTGAGAGGGCATCTCAGCTGTTAGTCAGAGGGAGCAGAGGTCGGTCTCCAGGGAGTGCCTGGAGCACATAAAAGAGGAGAACCAGGAAGACACCTGCCTGCCAGGACGAGGTCGGTGCAGCACGTACGTATGGCGTGGCTTCGGTGTGGTGAGCGCCGCAGCACGGATCTGTGGAGGCTGCTCCTGGCTGGAGCAGGGCTGGTGGGGAAGGGGTGGAAGTGGAGGTGATGTATTTTGCCCAGAAAACTACTTCAGAGCTAAACGAGAGCATGGTGGGTGCTGCTGATGGGCATCTTGAGAGACGTGGGCAGCACAGGTAAAGGGCAGCAGCTTGGGCACCGTCACGTTTAATTCGTGCACGTATGTGTGGGCCTGTACGTACCAAAATGCTGCTTTCTGACCTTGGTTTTTGGTGAAATTTGGCTGTGCTCACCTTGGCATCCCTTCTGCTCCCGTCAGCTGTTCCAGCGCTGCTGCTGGTGCCGTGGAACCGTGGATTTGGGGGCACCCCAGGGCCTGGGCCACCTCTCAGGAGATGA
>NW_008586843.1:0-4928 GCF_000691845.1 Merops nubicus | reverse complement strand
AGGGCGGGAAACTGTATTCAGGAGGGCTTCATCTGAAATCATCGGATTTAAACGTTTTAAAGACGCAGTTGTGCCTAGCGGAAGTTAGCGGGGATCTGTATTTCCCCCTCTGTCGTCAGTGCTCATATCTCACAGAATCGAAAAATCATTAATGTTGGAGAAGACCTCTAAGACCATTAAGTCCAACTGCCAACACTACCATGACCACTAAACCATGTCTGTAAGAGCCACATCTGCACGTTTTTTGGACACCTCCAGGGGTGGCAACCTCACCATCTCCCTAGGCAGCCATTTCCACTCCTTCAGTAAAAAAGTTCTTTCTAATAGCCAGTTGAAAACTCCCCTGGCACAAATTGAGCCCATTTCCTTTTGTCAGCAAATTGGTCCGAAGGCCAGGGGACGTGCATTCCCATCTCCACTAAATAACCTCTTCCAGGTAGCAACCCCAAACTCTCCCTGTCCCATGCATCCTTCTGTGTAAGGCAAGGAGCACAGCAAGCTGTGTTTCAGGCCAAATGAATGCTGGTTGGCCATCCTCATGAACACAAGCCTTAGCATTTGAGCTCATAGAGAAGCAGCTCTCAAACGAGTGTTTCTACTCCATGGATATTACCTTGAAAGGATGTAATGACTGTGTGACCTCTAGTTTTCATCAGATTTGGCTGAAATTGAAAAAAATGGGCTAAAAGAAAACGGAAAAAGCAAATAGAGGAACAGGCAGCATGACTTTAAACCTTATTTTCCCAGGAAGCCAACTAAAAATATTTAAAGTCTGCAAAAGACTTCTGAATGTGGCTGTAAAGGTTTATAAGATGTGGACAGAAGGGTTAGGTGTATGGTAGTAAATTATGGCAGGCTCAAGTGGCAGGTGAAAAAAGGCTTAAAAATTGAGGTACTGCAAAGAGATGCTTTATAAAAATCTTGCCTCTGTTGCTGTGAGGGAAATTGAGTCATTAACTTCAATAAGGCCAGGATTTCAGCAGCACATTTGAAAAGATGATATCTGTTTAAATAGAATCAGCCTTAAGAATCAACTTCATGAAAAAAGAGTGACAAACCTGCTGTACTCCAACAGGAATTTTAAAGCAGAGAATTCCTGGCTGAGACTGTAACAACATTTGTACTATACCTGTTAACAGAAGTTTGAGCCAGAGTCAGTGTTATGAAAAGCAGCTACATTTTTTTCAAGCTGTTGTTCGACGGTGAAATATAATTCCATTCAAGTGTTTCATCAGGGTTTTTGTACTCTTATAAAACATGAAAAGACAATAATCTTGCAAGAAGTTTGTTTGGCTGGAAAAGAAAAATCAGTGTTTCATTTCATGATGAAATAATGTAACTTCTTCTATAAAATCTTCCAAAAGCGGAATTTTATATTGTTCAAACAAAACAAGCAAGGGTGACTGGAAGTCCAGACAATTGCTTACTTTAAAAAGTTCCAGCTGAGGTAGGTATCGGATTGCCTGGACTATTGCAAACCTGGACTGCCATTCAGGTTTGCTGCCAGTTCTCTGGTTTTATAATCATATGGACCTATTTTAAATTGTTTTCTTTCATGCCTTGCTGCATCAAATGGGTATTCAAAGTGAATAGTTGTAACAATGAACGTTAACCCGATGCCAAGATCCTGAGCAACCTGCTCTAGCTGGACCTGCTTCACACAGGAGATTTGACTTGAGATCTCTGGGGGCATATTCCACCCTTTACGATTCTGTGTTCAAAGCCTCACTGAAGAAAGGAAAAGGAGTACCTGCTTTGAAATAGTAAACAATGAAGCTAACCTGACAAGGTGTTGTGAAGTGCTCAATTAAATAATACTTTTCCTAATAACTTTTCTGTTCCTAGAAAAGAATTATAAAAATTTGTGACTTCTCATAGATAACATTCAATTATTATTGTTTTGTACTTGTACCCATGATCCATTTTTCCAATGTGAATAACAGCTTTTTTCTCTGAGCTCATGATATTTCACAATGTAATGTGTTTTATCAGTTGCCTTAGATATCCACCTACTTAAGACATATTTTCACTTAACACATTATGCATATTTTGACTCAAAGTATTCCACTTACACAAGCAAATTGGTGTTGTATGGGCTTTTGGATTAACCTGCTTACATCCTATGGCAAAATCTTAGGCATCAGTGACTGAGATTTTAGAGCATTTAGCTGCTAATGAAAGTTAGGAATCTTACTGCCTTACAGAAGTCTTGATAAGCTCAGTCTCCCCTGCTCTGCAGTTGCAGAACTGAACTTCATTCTTTCGCAAAGACCAAACGAGCTTCATGTTATTTGATTATAGTTTATTTTGTAGACTTTTCTCATCATCCAGCTTTTCAGTTGAATTCATTTAGGCTCTGCTTTTAAAAAATACTTCTATGATTATCGTGTGGAACTAATTATATAGAGCATGAAAAGGATGTAAAGTTAGGAAATACAGAATACTTTCTATGCAAGGTTAGCACAGCACTATAGTAGATTGCATGAGAACATTGAAGGGACCAGCATTCATACACTTGAAACTGAGTGCAGGTGAAAGCAGGTCAGTACTTTGCAGGGCCAGGCCAATGGAGGAAAGATGTATTGCCCTCTGCACATGACAGAACAGGAAATCTTTAGTTTATGGTTCATGACAAGATTACAAATTAGGGTTAATGCAAGTGTTATATTCTAACTAATGTTCAGTGTTGTCGTTAACTCAGACTTGATATATCTACTTTCCATATACAATGGGATCAAACAAAATAGTCCATTGATACATGCATAATTTGTTTTAAAATGTTGTAAGCGCATGACCAACACATCAAATGAGAAGCTGCAGTCAACACTGCTATCATTAGCAAACAACTCTAGAGCAGCAGCAACTGTAATGCTTTTGCTGCAAATATTTATCTAAGGCATATTTAAATATTTATCCAGAAATTATCAGTCTGTATTTCCTTAGTCAAGCTCTTTTGATTTTCCTACTGAAGTGAATCAAATATGTGTTCTACTCTGGTGGGAATGTATATAGAGAAAGTTCAGCTGTCTCTTACAGGAGTTTTTAAAACAATTATCAAAAGTGTCTGGAAAAAGAGTTTCAAGCATTCCTTTTTTTTTTTTTTTAAATGCCCTTTTGTGTTTGTTTGAATCACAGAGGCTGGCAAATATTAATTACAGAGTTCCTACCTCAACAAATGCTGGCACACACTAGTACAAGTTTAATAACAGTATGGTCTTATTTTCCTCCAAAAGATGTGGCGGGTTTGAATGTCACCTCACCATGTGCAGAAATTCATTTTAAGCCAGGCGGAACAGTTTAATTGTCCCAGATTGTGACTGAAATATCTAGACTTTCTGGAACCACAGACCTGACTTCTCCTAGGGTTGACTGTCCATCATATTTAAAGCACTGTAGGTAAACCAATACTGCAGTTACCTAAGGTTTAGTCTCCATGTGGACAGGAATCCTGTAATACTTTTAATATGAAATTTGGGACCTTACTTTGGGAAAAGAAGGTCTCCATTTTCTGCCTGTTGCTTTACAGTGCTATAATCTATTGTATTCCTAGTCTGTGTTTCAGAGGTGCTGTTATATATGTAACTGTAGATAAGCATAGAGCCTTTACATAAAAGGATTTTATGTAAGTAGAAGTAGACATGGCTTTTACTTGCCTGAAAACCAAGGAGTTTAGTCCTCACTCTGCTAGAAAGCATTTCCATCCAGACCCAGCTAGTCCAAATCAGTCCAAAACAGGATATTTATAAAACCACTTTTTTGCTGTTCAGACAAAAACTCTTTACCTAGGGTAATCACATAAAGATGGGGACTAATCTCATGACTTATCAACATTTGTAGTTAACATTGCTGAAAATTACATGTTATGTAACAACCAAAACATCAAAGAAAAACCTGGAGAAAGTACGTCACGCCAGAAGGAATGTTAAGGGCACGTACCTATGCCACCAGCTTTGCAGTTCTGGTCTTAGACTGGTGAGGTTTTCCATGACATGTGAAAACAACTGGGAACATTAAGAACAGCTGTGTTCTTTTACATCAAGGTAAAAGGCATATTAGGTCTTCATTTTAAGCTGCTCAAGAGAGTTGGATAATTTTTTACACAACATGAACTTTTTCAGAAGCGTTCAGCTTCTGGCTCCTCATGTGGAATCAGATTTTGAAACTAGACAGGGGCCTATCAAATACGTTGCACACACTTGAACATCTGAACTTTTTGAGCTGTCTTGACAGTTCTGGTCACAGCAGTTCTATTGATCTGAATGGGTTTTCCTCTAGGAAAACCAGTGATTCGAAGACATAGTAACAGAAACAATGAATATTGAACATCTGTGAAACTATCGCAGAAAGTCAGGACAGGCAGCAAGACGTTAAAAATAGAAATGGGAGTCTTTCACATTGCCTGGGGTCCCTCTTGGAGTTGGAACAGAACCAGTTCTGCTCAGTCCTTTGACTTTTCAGCTAACTAACTGCACTCTCTGAAGTTTATGTTCAGTTTTTGCAGACAGTGTCTGCTTCTGGCACGGATAACGCTCCTTGTTCGGAGTTGCCACCAAGGCCTGGTGTGCAGAGGCTCTCGCTTGTACTTGCTCCAGTGCAGACCATGGTCACTGCTAAATCTTGTGTACCACACAGAGGGGTGCAGCAAGTCAGAGGCTGCCCTTGCAGGGAGGAGCGGCCAGCACTGGTTGCCCTAAACTGACCACTGAGGTATCCCAACTGCCCTGAATGGTGTCTGCCCGCTCCGAGGGAACCGCGTCCTCCTCCTCGTGGCCGTCTTTTTTCGCCAGCCTCTAAAGCCGAGGCGAAGGAGCAGATCAAGATCGTCGTGGAGGACTTGGAGCTGGTCCCAGGGACATGAAAGACGTGGCCAAAGAATTTGAGGGGGTGAGAGGCAGAGGGATGCGCGGGCGAAGCCCTGGACGGCCCTC
>NW_008586842.1:0-3941 GCF_000691845.1 Merops nubicus | reverse complement strand
CCCCCCCCAGGCGCTGTCCTGCCGACAGGCCGCGCGAGAACGGCGTCTGCCCCCGCAGCCCCTGCCTCCGAGGGGGCAGCACCTTCACACGACTTCATTTCCAACGCAGCTGATGAGATCAGAAGCAGTGTGTCACTTGGGGGAAGCTACACATGATACAGGCAGCATCCTCATTCTGGAGAAACCCCTGTGAGGCGCAAACCCTGAAGCCATGAGTAGTGCTTCTCTCACTTAAGGCCCGAAGAGAAACTGTCCCGGTGCAGGCATTTCAAAGGCAACAGAAAAGGCTAGGACTGGCAGCCTGGATGGAAGGGACGTTCTGGAGACTCTCTAATTTGCCTAATAACGAGGCAGAGCACCCCTCCCTCACACAGTCAACGGAAGCCAACCAAGCAGAGAACACATTACTGGAGAGCGTGCAGAACAGCCCTGAGACATCACCACAGCAAGCCAACCGGGGCATGGCGACCCCGGCGAGAGGTGCCGACACACAAGCAGCTCAGGGGGAGAAGTGGTGCCCTGGCAGTCGGGCACGCCTGACAGAACACTTCAGGAATATGAGAGGAGGATGGAGAACGGTACGCTGAACATCAGGAACGGCATCAGGACTCTAGCGGAGACCTGCACACTGAAAAGAATCCCTCCTGAAAGCCTGGTCCTAGCAGAGATGGGCATCTCAGTACAAGGATTACTTAGCCAAATTAAGTCAGTGGAGACTCTTATCCTTAACATAATAGTGACTATTTTTTGCTCTTGCTAAGCAGTTAGAGCTGGTGTCATAAGACACGATCAAAGAGGGCAAATTAGTGTAACTACAGGAGCCTTCACTTGAATGAAGTGTTATAACCATCATGAAGTATTAATATACATTTGAATTAAACCTTACTGTGGAAAAGACTGCTCTTGATTTTACCATGTTGTTCTACAGAGGAATTCCAAAGTGAAGCATCAGAAAAACTAACATCAAACCAGCCCCAAATGCCCTGGGATGCTGTGATTGAATTTTTAGAGTTCTTACACTAATTCTAGAACTGTACTTAGCAGAAACTTTGTACCACACCTGCACATGCACAAACGCTCGTATTTTGTCTAGAACTTATTCAGGGAACTGCCTGCAGGGAAGAATTAGCCATCTGGAAAGTTTACTTCTAATTTAATTACAAAATAGTCTTGGTCTCCTCATGGAAAAAGGATGTGTTTTCATCCTTCCCTAGAGAACGCTGAATATATTTTACTCCAGCTTTAAACATAATGACACCAAAACCCAAAATCCAACAACCAAAAACCCCCAATCCCATTCATCAGCAAGCTAAGCCTCTGCAAAAGCTATAAGCCCAGAAGCTGTTTGTTTCTTTGTTTAATAGTCATTAACATAGGAAGATTTGATTTGGTGGCAAATAACTAAATGTATTTTATAGCAGGAAACTTGACATCTCCCATCCCAACTTGTGTCCTATCCCAAGTGCTCAAGTCCCCTTTTCACCTATACCCAAACCCATCTTTTTGGTCCTTCCTCTTGAATTTCTGTAATTCGTTAAAAATCTGTACATTCTTTGCAAGAAGAAAGAGCAGTTGGATTCAGTGGAAGAGACATTAAACAGAACCACCAGAGAAGCATCTCCATCCTGCCCTCAAGAGCTCCATCGGTGAACGGTCCTTTTAAAGTGCATGTGTGAAGAAAAGGGATACTGGGAGTAGAGCCCCCTAAACTCCAGTGGGGACCCATCTCTCCCCATCATGAGAAAGGAGTAATAAAATCTTCAGCAATTTTATCTGCTGCCTTAAGCCACGCCTGCCCTCCTCATCTCCCCACCTATCCTGAATGCTCAGCCCCTGCCCTGCAGGGAATGGGTGACTCGGGGAGGTGTGAGCAAGCCCCAGCCTCCCGCCTCTGGAATGCTCTCATCAAACGCTCACGGGCACGTCCCTGCTCTCTACCCCAGCGAGCCTGGTGCTGCTCCCTGAGGCACTGGAGCCCTCTTGATTACCCAAGAGGAGCTGATCAGCCACCAAACTGGAATAAAGCCAGTCTTGCCAGGCAGAAAGCAGCCTTGCTGGTGAACCTGTCAGGAAGTCTGTGCAATTTCTCCACCGGACGGCGAGGCTCACCTACAGGGGATGCCCTAGCTCACAGCCTCAGAGGGATCATTTCCCTGCATTAGAACGCCCTTCAATAGACAGCTTGACCTCCTGGGGAATGAAAGAGGGACGGAGCAGAGAGGGCCGAGGCTCCTCTGCCTGCATGCTGTATCTTTGGAAGCCTGGGGCTGTCCAGCTCTGCTGACTGCCAGCCTCAGGCTGAGAGGGTTCTGCAGAAGAGCTCTGGGCTGCACTGTCCCTATCTGCGTGGCTCTTCCTTTCAGCAGCTCTGTCAGATGGTTCTCTGGACCCCTGAGCTGTCCTTTCAGATCTCTCCCTAGCAGGTATCAACGGGTCGGTGAACGGGGAGTTAGCCTGAGGAGCAGAGCTGCCGTTCATGCTCTGTAAACTGATCGATATGCAGACGTCGCCCACCTGCAGCCTGTGACAGGGCAAAGCAAAGAGCTGAGCAGTCCGCCCGGGGCTACAGGAGGACCAGCCCTGGCCATACACAAAGAAGGGGTGCTCTGGGGGCACATCTATGCTCACTTTGCTTTGTTGCTCCCCAACCACAAAATGCAGTGTGACAAGCCCAGGCCACTGGCTTTCCTGAATATCCACCACGGTGCTGGAGTCGATCTTCAGGCCCCCGCTCACCTCTGCGCTGCGAACAAAGTCTTGAGTCTGCAGGTCTTCTACCCGCTTCAGCTCTCCCGTAGCGAGCTGGATGATGGCTCCTTTCATGAAGTGAGAGGGCAAGTGTGAGGAGCTGGGTGGCTGCAGCTGGGACAGGTCCTTTTCCAGCACGCTTCCTCGAGCTTGTGCATCTGGGCTCCGCTGCACCAGGGTTTCTGAAGTGGAAGACCCGATGGACTCGGCTCCAGCGGGAACCAGGACTGGCTTGCCGTTGGCTATCACCATTCCTTTGGTTAACTGTCTTTGTCTAACCGGCTCGTCAGGGGACACTACATATGGACTCCTGGACTGGCTTTTCTCGGCAGCAGCCCTTTCCACCGTGTTCCTCAGCGCATTCTTTGACTCCCCCTGCTGATCAGGGACATTATGGCAAAGGTTTAAAGGGCTCGGGTCATCTTTCCTCTGGGCTGCCAGAATGTGATAATCCTGAGATGCCAACACCCCCACCACCCTCTGAACCTCCAGATCAGTGTCTGGGCTGCTTCTGTGAGCCGGCACAGAGACCTCCGCTCTCAGCGCCTGGTAACCTGAAGGGAACTGTCCATCGACCACACATCCCACCGCAGCCCCTGGCAGACAGTCTTCAGCCTTACTGCTGGCAGAGTCCGCAGCCTCACTGGTCCTCACCACATTATGCTCCAGATGCCTCTGTCCACCATTGGCAGCAGCCACCTCTGAACTCAGCTGACCATCTTGCTGAGGAGACTCTGGGCTTCCGCCCGCTGTAGGTGTCTCGTATGCTGAATACCCTGGTGGGAGGCGGGACATCTGGTAATACACAGGAATTCTACCGGGTGCGGTATCTAACGGCTGGGTCCCAGCGTGGTGCTGCATCTGGCCAGCAGGAGAGATCGCAGAAGCGGAATTTTTGAAGGTGTGGGTAGGAGAGGTAGTCTGGGGGGAAGGCGCAGCTTCTTCCGTGAAGAGAGAGGCATATGGCACAAAGTGGGGGACATGAGAGGCGGTGAGGTTGGTGGAAGGAGACAGGAGAGGACTAGGCAGGAAGCCAGGAGAGCCAGCATAGGGCACCGTGTAATGTGAGCCGATGAGCTGCAGGGACGCTGGAGGGATCTGAGTGTAGTGGATAGGAGGGTAGGGTACCCCCGGGTGCTGGATTATTGGCGAGGTCATATTGAAGGCAGGGGGCAGGGGGCTCACGTTCACCA
>NW_008586841.1:76824-96517 GCF_000691845.1 Merops nubicus | reverse complement strand
TTTAAATTTTATTTAATCTTAAAAAGCTCTCTGAGACAGCCGCGTATTTTTTTAATCGTCTGATTGCGCCCTAAATATTTTGCCTAATTTGCGGTCGTTTTCTGAGGCTAAGTACTCCGATCTGCTTTCCTAATCGTAGTCGGGAAAGTACAGATATGCAATCGCAGTGCATGGTTTTTTTATCCTTGATCATTGCCAACAATAGTAGGCAGATTAAGAGTTCGCGATTGCAAGCTCCCTCCCCACCTCCTCCTCCTTCTAATTGGATTTATTTTTAAGTTGCGTTGAAAATAATAAACTGCAGGTAACGCGGGGCTGGACTTTGAAGCAACTAACTTCTGAGCAAATAAGTGCAAATACAATCTCGCAAAACAAAAGTTAGCTTTAAATTACTGTGTCTTGGCGGGGGGTGGGGGGGGCGCACGAATATGTCAGAGAAGCTGTTGCAGTAAGGTGTAAGCACATCATCTTGGAGGGGGTACAGCGTGGTGGGCGTATTGTTGGCTCGGAAGGGAGAGAAAGATGTATAATTTAATGGTATATACAATCCACTGATCCTATTACTATCCTCCCTGGAGCTCTTGTTAGTTTCAATGGGAGTGAGTGAAATTGACATGGACTTGCATTCCTGGTCATGTGCTTTTTTTCCCCCTTTCTTTCTTCTCTTGTGATCTGAGATCCCCTTTTTGTTGATGTTGCTTTCCTACTTAATTATATGCATGTAGGTTAAATGAATACCTGACGAAAGGGCCCACGTTTCAAGGCAGTGACATTTGATAGCTGAGAGGAAAAGTGGCTTTAATGAAAAGCAACCTTTGGAATTCCTGCTTGTGAAAAATCCAATTCAGCTTTTTGTGCTGCCAGCAAGAAATGATCAGTAGCACCAGTGTTTATGGTATGTCCGTTTTGGGATCTACTTCCTTTGCATCTAAATAGCAAAGACAAATTTAAATAGCATGATAATGCTCCGAGGACTCTGCATGCAAATATTTTGTAACAAATATCTAGTGTTTAATAGTATATTTTCACTTGTGTATATATAAGCATTTTTTTCTCTTGCTATCATTTGCTTGTAATTTCTGCTTTGATTATAGCATTAGTTTTGTCCATTGTATTGATCTCAGTTGTAAAACCTAAAGTTGCTTGTTACTAGCAGTGCACTACATACACCACTGAACTCCAATGGTATGTAAATTAGTAAAACTTGGTGACTGGAGAAGGGGAAAATACGTAGCAATGAATATATACACTTTCATGTCTATGTACTTGTATGTGTATGCCCAAAATGCATCTTTTCCCTTTGCAAACTAATAATTTTTGGGTATTTATTTGAACTCCAGCTGCTTTTCTCCTTCTTACTTTCAGTGTAATCATCTGCTAGAGATTTTAGCTGATGTGAGATGGGGGAATGTTTTGCATGTAAACAAACAAAATTGCTGTTGTGGTCAAACATTTAATGCTGTTTAATAAGTGTTATTTTATGCTCAGTTTGCAAGCATCTGGTTCCTACTGGTCTGCTCACATATAACACAATGAAATAATCAGGTGCTGAAACTGGCTTCATTTTAGCGGTCACTCTCCAGCCCCCCACGCTGCCCCCTCCTCCAAAAAAGTCAGATAAAATGGAGCATGAGGAATTTCTGTAGATCTCCTTGTGATGCAGTAGATGCATCTCTAGGTATGCAATTAAGGATAAGGAACTAGCAACAGAAGTGACTGTTAATCGTGTTTATGCAATCAAAAAGGGGGGTACATTCACTTTTAATTGCATGTGGAGCAACAAATAAGGATGGAGTGAGACCCTAAGAGAGAGAGCGTGTGTGTCTGCACGTTTGTGTGTGTGTTTGGGATAAGGGGGAGGTCTGGTGTGTGTGGCTGATGATCTCTCATAATAATGTGTCTAAGTGCAAGAAAGAAATTGAGAGAGCAGTTCCACAATGTACACTCCTATTTTGGTGCTGTAGGTGACTATTTTGCTAAACATATCTGGGGTGGTATATGATAAGAACAATCTGATTGTATTTTGCATTTAGAACTTGTTGACTTTGAAGCAATCAATAAGGGGATTGTTTATTTTAGATGCACATAATTTGCCCTGAGAAATGTTTTAAGGAGGAGAGTGAGCGAGAGCAGAACGTGGTTTTTTTTTTTGTGTTTCTTTTTTTTTTTTTTTTTTTTTTCTCTAGAGCTGTTGGAGCGAATGTGATTGCCAGATGGGAGATTTCCCTCTGTGATGTTAAAGCTGTAATATATATTCAGAGCAGATTGGACTGCTGCTTGTGATGAGGGGGATATTACATTTATAAATTTTAAATCGGGAATCGGACAGTATGCTGGAAACTGAAATTGGATGGTGTGGATGGTTTGGACTGTTAAATGTGATGCCCAGACAATAATAACAATTATAGTAGCGGTAATGTATATAATGTAAAATAAGCATCATGCTGTTAGGCAACTATATGTATTCTATGATATTTAAGAATATATTTCCAAATATGATTTCTTTTCTTTATTCCCTTCCCTAAAATATTAGGGATTAGAGGTGATTGGGAGGGGAGTTTAAAAGACCACTGTTAGGAGAAATCAAACATAATCAGATTCCTTTCTGAGGAAAAGTTTTTCTACAGTTCTTATTGTGGATGCATCTCTTTCTGAGTTTTTGTTTTGCCCATGTATGTGGCCTGACAGTGCTACAATCCTGAAAGACTGGAAAGTGGAAACTAGTCACACTCGAGCAGCTCTGCTGTTGCAAATTAAAAGTGTGTTGTGGTCAGGAAATGAAAGCTACAATGTCTCTTTTGAACAAGTCGTTTATCAAGAGAAACATCTATCAAGCAGTGACTTGTCACATTGATCCTCTAAAAGTTAGGTCCGAAGTGGAAGCTGCTTTGATGTTTTTGATTCCAAATTTATAAAATTGAAAAAGCTGGAGAGAGTAGGACTGATTTGCACTTAAAAATTACTCTGAGAGTGACAAAATCATTGAGTATTTGTCATACAGAGCTGACAAACCAAGGAGGTATCAGATCTTCTGCCTAATCTTTATTTTTACAGTGAAACTTTAGCTTAGCCACAAAGGCATCTCTTTTTATACTTTTAAAGATCCTCTCTGTATGCCCGTGCATTATTTCATTTGGGATATTTTCTTGCTTAGGAATACATCTCTCACTTCCAAATTGAACGTTTTCCCATTGTTTTTGTGATGGTATTTATGGAGTTCAGCTTGAGAAGGCAATTTCAGGTTTTTGATCTCATCTCAGTCATATTTCTTCTGTATTTATAATCTCAGTTTCCACCTCTTCTCCCCATGACAGAAAGTTTCTTTTACTGCCAAAGTAATGTTTATTGCAAGTAAGGTACATTTGAAGATATCTGTTTGCGCAGCTTAAAACGTATAAAGAATCCTGTTAAGTGTGTCTTCCCCTTTTCGTCCTATTTTTCTTTTCATTTGTTTTCATTTTCTGCTTAGGATTCTCAACAGAAGCAGTGTATTTCACATTGAATACAAAGTTGAGGTTTCAAGAAAAAAAAACAAAACAAAAAAAAGCAAAAGCACAAAAAAGACAAAGTCTAAACTGTTCTTTTTTCTCTACTTATTTTCAAGCATTTGGACTAGAAAGTTTTTAATTTTGCATTAAGTTTATGTTTGGATTATCAAAGAATCTCTTCAATGAAAGAGGTTTTTAGTGCTTGTTTGTTGTTGGGTTTTCCTTTTCTTTTCCTTTTGGCTAAGGTATGAATGAAATATTCCTGAAAGCAAGATGCTTTGACTTCTTTTCTTCAGTGTCATAAATGAGTCTAGTACTGCTTATGGATACTTTGATAGAGACCCATTTGCAAATAAGCAGCAAACAGCGGCGTGGTGAGAGTTTTGGTGAGTGTTATACTTGCTAATTAATCATGTTTGAAACAAAGTAATCATAGCATGGTAATAAAGGCTCCATTGTTTGATGTTTGTAACAGGATGTGACTCCTACATGAATCTGGTGGGTTTGGGTTTTTTGTCATTATCTCCCCCTCTTCATAGTAAGCTATCTTCAGTACTTGTTTGTATTTATTACAACATCTCTGAAAGCATACGCATGTTTTCTTGTCTTATTCTGGCAGTATTTTAGAAATACGAAGATTACATTTTTGTTAATATCTTTATCATACAGTTCAAGGGGAAAAAATGACAGTCTTACATCATTGGCTTTCTTAAAGACCTCTTTGGTTTAAATAAAGCCAAAAGTTCTTCTTTTTTTTTATTTATTGATATAAAAATCCTACTACTCTTCTTATACAAAAAGGCATTTCATGAACTTTTGTGCCCTGCTTGCTGATGCATATGTGGTAAGGGATAGCAACTAAAAATATATTCCAGAATAGTTAGTATACTAGCCCTTTAAAAATTAAACTGAAAACAGTTGCATGGTGTTCTTATTTCCTCGTTTTGATTTTTACTATGTCTCTTATCAGACATGTCATCTTTAGGCTCTATTTTTCACCTTTCAATTAGTAACTACTATATACGATGAAGAGAGACACGATAATCTCTTTCAGACTGCAAAGTTTTAGTTTCAAAATTTAATTAATTAAGGGTATTTTATGCTGCATGAGCAAAGTTTGAAATCTGCTTTTGTTTAGATGCTCTCCTCCTTTTAAAAAATATAATTCCTAGAAGAAAAAGATTCCATACCTTTTCTGTCAATATGTTTGTTCAATGAATGCATACAAGAAGCATTGAATATAACGACTGATGTTCCTGTAGTCTTAATCATCAATTAATAGGCTTATCTGCTTGTTAGGAATGGACTTAATGATAAAGAATCAGCATGAGATCTGTGTATATGAAAAATTTGTATGTTGTTAAACAGACTGAGTGATCTAACGTTCCCAGATCTAATAATAGAAATATTTGGCTCTATGCCCCCAATCAATATATCCCTTCAGAGAACAAACTTCACTTAATACTTTCATAAAGTGCCAGATGTATTGATACCAAGTTGATAAATTTAATTACTGAGCTTTTACATTGATTCATCGATCTTTTGATTGGAGGAAATTGTTCTGCAGACACTTCTGAAGTATTGAGAAATATTGTATGTCAATAAAGCTTGATTAATTGATAAATCAGCACTTTTTTTCTCCTCCTAAGTCATTGATAAGAAAAGGTATAAAAATAACTGTAAAAAGAATTTGGCATAAACTAATTAGGAATTCTCATGTGTTATAAACAGCAGATGAGGAGCAAAGCATTATGCAGGTGGAAAAAAAAAAATCCAATTTGAAGTAGAATTGTGCACTAGGCCAAATCCTTAGCTGTTGTAAAATAATTCAAGTTTAAAGAGCCAAAATAATGTACAGGTCCCAGAATCTGGCATACTGTGTCTTGCCTTTTTTTTTTTTTTTTTTTTTTTTTTTTGGTGTGTGTGTGTGGCTTTTTCTTTTATTTTTGTAGTACCTGTTTTTGGCTTATTGGAAGCTATTTTAAATCAGCTATTATAGTTAACAAAATGTGTGGGATTTTGGATAAACATCTAATCCAAAATGAACAGTATAGCTACAGAAGTAATTCAAAGAGCTGTAAATTCAGGGTTGCGTATCCCTGATATTGTTGCAGAGTATTAAACTCTTGCTGCTAGAGATGCTATCCTCTAAGTGAAAACTTATCTTCCTTATGGGAAAGATCACTTCATGGAAATCTAGGCTGGGAAAAGCCCTGGAGGTTTTTTGTTGCTAAAATAATAATAAAAAATTTTCAATACATGCAATTAGTTAAAAGGATATTTTCCAGGTGAAAAACCTTACTGGAGTACTTGGCTCCATTTCTGTGAGGCATGTGACCTTTTCACCCTACGTCAATGATATTTTTATGGAGTGTGTGAGAAAAGTGTGTGAAGAAAATTCTTTAAGATCATTCTTTTTTTCTTTTTTCTTAAAAAAAAAAAAAAAATCTCTGAATTTCAAAACAATATATACATCTCCATTAGTGAAACTGTATTCCTTTAAGGAATGATAGCTAATACAGAAGAACAGAGAAAATTCACTTACAGTATGTTACCATAGGTTTGACAAATACAATCTTATCCTTCAAGGAGCAGTGAGTCCTAGACTGTAATGGAGGTCAAAGGAAATCTAAGTCTTTCAGTCCTTTAATAATTGTACCTGCCACCCCCCTGATCAGCATGTTAAAGAGAATGTGTGTATACGTATTATATTTCTTAGAAGTAATTTGTGTTTGTAGCAACCTACTAAATACAAGTGAACTTCGCTACAATTGCTTCTAAATACCTGTTGATGTTGGTCTCGCTGTGTGACATGTGAGGATAAAATGGAAAAAGAAATAGTGGGTCAGTCTCGGCTTCCAAAGTCCTGAGAAACAGAAGGAGATCGGACTTTGATGGGTCAGTTTGGGAGTGGGAAGGGCACTAGAAAGTGCAATGTGCAGAAAGCAACGCTGATTAAGAGCACACGGGGAGATGTCTGCAGTGGTGGAAACACGGAGTCTGTGCTTCCGTCTGGCTGAGCTGTTGCTGTGAGGTCCCGGCACACCCGGCACGGTAACAGCAGCGCTGTACGTCTGCGCCCGCAGCGCCGGTAACGGTACATGTCAAACAGATCATAATACTGAGCTAGCTGCTTAACCGTAGGAGCGGCACTCCTTTCTACAGGGACTATTGGATTGGTGCAATAGAAAGAACAGCTATGGGCTGTTATATTTAAAGAATGGAATAAAACTTTCTTCTTTAAATTGTTTTCCTGCATAATGGAAAAAAGTTTCATCTGTCTCAGCTGTAATTAAAAATAATGCAACTATACAGATGACTGTCATGTCACTGGCTGATTTTTTTTGCTGATTTTTTTTTTTTTTACAATAGTCTATTAAGCGTGTAGTCTGATGTGCCATGAACACTGAAATAGCAATTACTAATCATATTATTTAACTGTTACTGAGAAACTATTTTCTCAGTTCTTTTAAAGTGTAGTGCAGCTACTGCTACTATGTTGTTAGCTAAATTTCAGATATCGTGAAAGTGATGTGGGCAGAAATGCTGAGATTATTTTGATGCGATAGCCAACTTCAGTGATACAAGTGCATTTATGCTCCAGGTTCATTGAAATCACATATTGCTTGGACTTTCTGTTATCTGTTTTTAACCCTTTCATATCCTACTTTCGATGGGTCACATACCCTTTGTTAAAATATACGGTTCATTTTCTGTATGTGGATAGCTCAATGCATGAAGTTGTGTGTCACAATTTATTTTGTGTGATATTTTTGAATATGTGCATGTGTGAAGCTGGTTATAGATTGGTGGTGATAAATTTATTTCAGTAATCTGTATCTGATTTGCATTAATACTCTAGCAGTAAGAGCATACTGTGGTCAGACTTCATGATCTAAGATAGCTGTCTCACGTCTAATTAAGCAGGGTCTGAATGAATGAATCTCCAGTATGGGTCATAATTAAACTTTTTGTTTCTCATCTTCAGTATGATAAAATACTTAAGGGACGTATTAATGTATGTTTGCGTAACTGCTGCTAATCTGAATTTGAAAATGAATATTGACAGGAGATGGGAGAAGGGGCTGGACGTGGTGGGTCAGGTGTTTGTGGCAGGAATGTATCTTCGGGCTCTCGTTCAAGGTTTTTTTTTTGGTCTGATTTAGGACAACTGCTGTTTGCCTTTTCATTTGTTGGAAATAACATGCCTACTTCTCTCTGCAAGGTTTTTCCTCCTCTGGCTCCTCCACTCTAATGTGCAAGCAAGTCATTAATAAAAAAGCATTTATACCATGAGCCTGAATTATCACTTAATAGAACTATGAGAACTGTGCTGCTGCAAAGATGTTCCTAGACAGTACAACAGATGTTACTGTATGTATGTTTCTTCTGGAAGAATGGTGAGGGGGGAAGAGTCAACAATTACTTTATATTACTGAGTGACAGCAGAGGGTGGGTGAGAATGATAAAATTATATGCAGAAATTATTAATCTCTGAATATAGTATGATATTGACATTTAAAATATTATGAACTGATAGCCCTGCTTCTGTGATAGCTGTGCTTTTAAACAAAAAGTAGCTATTTCTATACCTTATGGCTCAAGGTGTTCATGTTGAAAGTATGAACTTACTCATCACAGATTCTGAGAGTGCAGGTTAACGTCCTTTGTCTTCTTTAGACCTACATGATTACTTCAGCCTCCTGTGTTGATACAGAGAAAGAAACAGCTAGATTCTATGCTGGAAGAATAAGGTTTGCAAGTACTGACTGATATAAGGTATCCCATTGTGATACCTAAACCAAATTTTAAAAAATCAAGCATCCTTTTCAAGTGAGACTTGAGAAACGTAGAAAGGAACAGCAAAGATGTATCTGAACACACTTGAAGGTGCACCATTTACTTTCAAAAGAGATCTTTCCCGTCACTCGTGGATAGCTCCACCATGAAAAGCGATATCAAAAGATATCAGAAAAGTAACTATTCTTTTATGTCTTTGGGAACTCAGATGCTTACAAGATTGTTTCTGAGAAGGAAAAGAATTGATCCTATTTTTCAGTCCCTTGTTGTTGGCATTTGTGGACTGCATCGGTATACACAGTATTGTAGAAATACACTCTTAGTATCCGAGTACAATTCTGTTTCCTCTTGCAGCTCTAAAAGAATAATGCAGCGTTGTTGTATGCAAACTCAGTTTGGACAATATGTTTTTATTAATCCTTTTTTGTACCTTATGAAATAGTTTTATTAAAAGAGAAAAATATAAATTTAAAATAGCGCGCATTGTTTTTTATGAAAGTAATATAGGCTGAAATGTGATAATTTGTGAGCTGGATATCCACATCCAGTCAGAGAATTGCTGGGTTTAAACAAATGTGATTGTTATTTTTAATATGGAAAGAGACTGTAAATTTGCCAGCTCTTCAACTGAATATACACTTAATTGACAAAATTAAATGGTTTTGTGTTTACTAGTGTAAGTTCTGCAGCTTTGTATTAACTGCATATATGTGCTGGTGCTGTATTGAACATTGAATAGGCAGATAGTCTATTTTAAAGATACTAATTTTTCAGGCCTTTATAGAATTTCTTATAATTATTTTTTACTCTTTGCCTTCAATAAAAGCTGAAATAAATATATTTTGGAAACAGTTCATGCAACAATTGATCTGTTTTAATAATTGGTTTTCATTTTATTCTTTGACTTACTTTCACTTAATTTCATACTCCTCTCCTGTGTAGGTGTTACTTATTATGCTGCAACACTGGTGTATTCTTCCACTTTCAGTTTAAAAATTTTAAGAGTAACATTAGTTTGGCTGATACTATGGAAGTCCTATTGAGAAGTTGAATCTATTAATCAGATTAATGTTAGTGTTGGTAGAGAGCTGAAGCTGAAAGTCAGTAAATCCTATGTAATGAGGTGTATGAAGCACTTCTTGTTTGGCCCCTAGCATTTGTCAATGTAACAGTCATATCAAAGGCACGCCTTAATATGCAGAGAACATCTTTGTTGAGACAGATAGTTAAGTAGGCTTCAGAAGTCTTCCTTTCAAGCTTTTTAAAAATGTTGTTTTTGAAGTTAGATGTAGGTAAAATATATCTTATCATGTGCTTACAGGGATTGTGAATAACCAGCACCTTGATGAATGACATTTTTTAAGTTTTCATTAGTTTGAAGTGTTCAAAGAGTTGTAATGTGGTACTTCTTCCATCACCATGAAGGTTATCCATATGATACAGAACAGGCAAACTGACAGTAGTATTCATTTGGAGTAACAATTTTCACCACAAATGAAGAAGAGATGTTTTGAGTAATTAGCAAACATCTTCTTCCCCACCCCACCCCCCAAAATGTCAGCTATTTAGCGAGTAGAAGTTGTTGTCTTCGTTCATGACAGGCAAGTCAGTTTGGGCTAAAGTTACTGTTCCTTTTTGTTTCAGAGCTGCTACAACAGCTGCAGTTTGAGCTTGAAGTCTCTGAGTGGCTGAGATTACATCACAAGTAGTATTGCATCTCAGCGAGTGTAATTCAGGTTTCTACTTTTGGGTGCTCAGTTATCAGAGGTGCTGAGTCCCTGCAATTCAGATTGACTTTGGATATGCAGGTGCACAACAAATCCTAGAAGATAGGTGATGGATTTTATGAGGAAGCTCCCCAGAAAATGGTAGGCATTAGTTTTATTTGTACTTCTGAAATGCTACAATCTCCCTCTTGAGATATTAATGCTGTATGATAGAATAAATAGGGCTTTTGATTTTTCCTGGTGGTTGAAAGAACGTATTTTAAATTCATGGGGACAAAAATACGTACGTTACTTAAAGGTGTAACAAATGACTTATTAGTGATTTTTGGATGGATGAAAGTTTAAACTCAGTTTGTTACTGTATAAATGTTCCAAGGAGCACAATGCGGAGTAGATGATGCTGTTCTCATTGCAAAACCTCCCTTAGTTAGCTTCTCTCTCCTCCTGTTTCTCTTCTCCTTCCCCTCTTTTGTGCATCCCCCCCAGCTTTTTTAGACAATTATGAGCATTGCGCTCCTTAATGGTGCATAGTTACTGTAAAGATAGAAGTCTTCAAATAATGAGTTTCTAATAATAATAATAATCAAAAGGAGTTAGATTAAAGTGGTTTTGTATAGGAATCTTACTGTGTGAAAAAGTACACCTAAAATACTGAGATATTCACAGGAGTTAAGGCTATTTGCAGAGGACTAAACCAATTTTGTGTCTGTGCATGTGAGTGAGAAGGGGGGAGTAGAGGCATATGTTTGTGTGTGCCTATGTTTTTATCCTCCTGCTTTAAAGACTTCAGAGGAAATTTTTTTTTTTGGGTACAGATTTCTATTTTGCTTTCTGATAACAGAGCATGTTTTAAAATCACAACATACTAATTAGCTTCTTTGTTTACACTGGAAAGCTTGCATCCCTTCAGATGACTTCCAGCCATCTACTTTTTGGTGCTTCCTCCCACCCACTAATTTTTGCCCCGCCCCTCCCTTCCCCCATCCCCCCCAAGGTTTGTTACATTACAATTGTTGCTATACTCCTTGTTCAAAAGTTCTGAGGGAAATAAATGCAAGTGCTAAGTACAGTAACAGATAATAACTTACTGTAAAGAGTTGCCACTATATTGGCTAGGAAAAGTATTTTTCCTAAAAGGTACTGGATCAGTAAGGCTGTACAATAAACAGAGCAAAATAGTTTAACTTATGGTTTAGAAATACATATGCCATTTAAATGGAAACAAACCTGCCAAATCTCCCGTATATCTTTTGGGGTTTGGCAAACAAAAGCTCTCTTGTACACTCCAAATTCCCCTGGGCCTCAATTTGCAACACTATTATTTAAGCCTGGCTGATATAAACCCATTGCAGAGAAATAGAAGCTCCTTTTCCTGGCTTTTCAAAGCCATTCAGTGCTCCCTTCTTGCTGCCTACCCATATCCCCCTGCCTCCCTGCCCCGTTCCCAGCCTCTCAGTTCTTACCCTGCCACTGTGAAACACTAGTGTATTTGAAATATAGTAAATGTAGAAAGGCTGTGCTTCTAAAACGTGGAAAAAGTGTCATTCTGTATGGTCTGACATCTCTACCAACACACATGTAATTCTATCTCCTCACCAAGATCAAGGCTATAATCACTTTAATACCTTTTGTGTCCTCTACCAGGTGACCTGCAGTCTTTCATTGTAAAGATAAGAGATTCTGATATAATAAGTTGTTTCTGCTCTAAGTCTGTTCCTATAGAAAATACGAACCATAAACTAAGAAGAAACTTCTGCCCTCTTAATACACTTCTGGGGTGCCAGGCTCTCTGAGTATCTACTCATGGGCATGGTATTGGCATTGTCAGATGCTCAGCTGGAAGCTGTTCTGGAGCAGAACTGGGTTTGTGTATAATCCTAACAGCTGACAGTAAATATGAGCATCACTTTAGCTTGATGCAGCTTGGAGCATTACAACTGTATTTGTTTTGCTGCTAATAAAATGGCAATCTAGTTTGTCTTTAAGAAGACATTATTTGTCTTTTTGAAATAGCAATTGAGGTGCAGTACTGAGCTTTTGAGTTAGTACCTGTTAGTGGGAAGAGCGAAGAAATAGATGAGCTGCATTCCCAAATGTGGGTGGAAGGATGGTGAGTAATATGTGCATTGACATGGTATCTGCCAGAAGTGGTCTGAGGTCTTTTAGTTGTTCTTGTTGTTGTTTTGGTGGTTTTTTTGGTTTTGGTTTTTTTTTTTTTTTGTTGGTTTGGTTTGGTTTTGGTTTTGTTTTTTTTTCAGATGTAAGGTAGTTTGATAGGCAGAGGGGGAAAAAAAATAAAAGGGAAAAATACTTCCAGGCAAATCATTATAGCATATCTCAATGACTGTGCTCTACACTTATATTTAATTAGAAGACAACTGCACTGGAAGACTGGTCATTTTAGTCATAGTTAACAACTGGCTCTCTCCTACTCCCAATCAGAACTGATTATATGCTGTGTTGTATAATGCAATTTCTACAAGAGAATTAAGTATGAAACAACACAATAGTATTGTGTAGCTGCAATAATGAGATTTTCATTAATGATGTTAATTTATGATATAACTATCCTTGTAGAAGTGAAAAAAAATATGTTTTCCTTGTGGTGTTTCCTTTCACTATATATACCAACCAGTACTAAACTGGGGTATTTTGTAAATATTTTAAGCAAAAGACTGTGCTGGGATAACTGTTAATATGTTCCTTGTGTGGTAAAAAGGCACTGGAAGAAATGAAGCCTTGTATATCTGTGTTTCTTACAGGATAACTACTTTTAGGAGGGATTTCCTTTATGTTGTAATATAATTTACTAGCATACGGTTTCTAAATTGTTGTAGATAGTTGAGTGCTGGATTTCATGCAAGCAAATTTGTTTGCTGGTTATCTGTAATAAGACTTACTTGCTGTTGGTAGTGTGATAGTAAGGATAAAAATCCTGTACAGTTTAAGAAAAAAAATCTATCCATTTGCATTTGTGCACCAGATTCCACCTGGTGATATGCTTGTTGGGCTGAGCTATTAAGTGTTCTGTGGGATGTATTTCAACTAGTGTGTGATTGCCTAGGTATATTAGAGCTTTTTACTTACTGCCAATGCAAAATGTGACCCTGGTTTTACCCTGAGATGTTTTTGCCTTTAAAAAAATCCACACTTTATGAGTTCACAGGTGGATGGTAAGAAAATTTATTATTGTTATTTGTAGGGTGTAGCTCCATGTTAGACTAAGAGTAACCTGAATCTGAACTGATGCTGAACAGATTTTTTTTTTTTTTTTAAACTTTGATTCCAAATCCCAGTTGTGGGAACTGATATATCATCTTAAAATTTCAAATCTACATTTTATGCACTATGCCAAAGCACTCGAGCTCATTAAGCAAAGACTTTTTCAATTACATGTTGTGTTTATGCATGTATTTATAATTGGAAGGAATCCTTTAGAGGTTCAGTTTGCTGTATTAATACTTACAGTGTCTTGAAGTACAGAAAATATGATTAAAAAAATTAAATGAGTAAGCACTGCTTACAAATCTAGTTCTAGTAGCTTCCTCTGTATTTAAGTAGCTGCTGAAAAGTTCCTTGGCCAGACATCCAGCCTCTAGAGGGCATGTCAATAACCTCTTCTGCCAGACCCTCACTTGCACAACTATCTGTAGAAAGTTTTAATGCTGGCACCTACAGAGAGAATCCCATTTGTATTGCATAATAAAATTGCTGTGTGTATTCTTTGTTATTCCTGGAGTTTTTTTACAGTAAGTGGTTTGCTTTCCTCTCCTTTTCCTTTTTTTAATCTGAGAGAAGGCTTTTGTATTTGTTATGCTATTTGCCTATTTATTTTTTTTTTTTTTAATCCCCCGTAGGGGTGATCTTTATGAAAGCAGAAACTCAAATCCACTATGGCATAATCATGTGGCTCACAAGTACTTCTCCACCTGGTAAAAATCTTTCTTTAGACATACACTACTCTTTCCTGTAGTAAAGATTACAGAGGCCAGTGCATGGTATTTGAGACTTGCAAAATTAGCTACTAAAATTTATTAAATAGTAAAATCTAGATAATAATTAATTCAGGTGGGATTAAATCCAGTTAACCCTACTGTAGTCACCTAGGTTCAATTGCTCAACCCTTTTTTTCTCATGAGATTCTTTTGGACTTGGTACCATAAATTAAGACATGCCCCTGTCCATAGCTTAGTTTTAGTCTAAGAATGGGAGTATGTTTAGGGAAAAATATATATACTTAAGAAAATTTTATAGCACAGTATTATTAACCAAGTATACAGCTTTTTCTAAAAGTTTACTGGTTTAACCTGGGCACTTTCTGCTTGAGGATTTTTAAATATTGTTTTGCTAATTTGAAGTGTGATTGGAGCATGTACACTTCAGAAAAAGAGAAAAGTATCTCCTGCTAATGACTACATTACATCCTCCATGTAGCTGAACAGATCGGCCCATTACTCTTGGCAAGCTTTGCTTTTTAATTACATTAATACAGCACTTTAGCGACACCTTTATTGTTGAGACGTGAAGTTTTACTGCATTGTTGAGTTTCTACATTTCTGTAAAACATAAGCAAAAATAATCCAGAAAAAGTTAAGGGGATTGTTGTTGTTTATTTTGTAGGTCCCTGGCCTATGCTCAGTTCTAATCTAGGCTCGGTTCCCATTTAGCTTTACAAACTTTTCTTCAGAAGTAATTAAAACCACACCAAAAAAGCTTTATGGATGATACTGGACCAAATTTAGTTGGGGGAGTTTGACAATAACCCATGTTCCTAGGTTGATGCAACCCCATGTGCAAAGTTTTCCGCAGCCTCAAAATGTTCATTTGAAGATAATTGCTGTTTATGGAGATACAGGGGAAAATGATGTCCAAGACAGGGCACAATCTGTGAAAGTATTAGGTCATACTTTTTATGTCTTGACCACCTGTGGCCAACAGTTAGTTAACTTACTGGAGAAATAATGATGATATTCTTTTGCAATTCATCTAATCTGCTTTTTCCCAAGGGGCTGAGAGAGTCACTAGTGTGTCACTTCAACCTTGGCATACACCCAGGTTGCAAACTTGTTCCTCTTTCTGTATGGCGTGTTGGAGCTGTGCAGTAAACTGCCCAACATACAGAACCCTCAATAAAAAACGATGTGTAAAACCCGGAGGGCAGTGTAAAACCTGGAGGGCAGCATGGTTAACTCCATTACAAACCTAATCTCTGCAGAGCTAGAAGTACTCTTGGATTAAGATTTAGCTGTTGGAAGTATAGTTAGAGTATGGTCAGTTTTAACTAACCAAGTTTTTTGACAGCAGAGTTGTTTACAGTCAGAGTGTGTCCCTGCTGTTCTGCATGGGAGAGAGTAAACAACTTTTTTTTTTTTTTTTTTCCCCCCCCTAACTGCCAGTAGAGGACTGGTATCATCTAAGGATATCCCTTATTGTTTTTCTCCAAACCCCAATATCCTGGATCTTTCTGTTCCACCCTGTCAAAGGGTGGCTTTTACAGCTTGTTCTAAAAGCCAAAAAAAAATCAGCCTGTGTTGAAGTGAGTGTGGGTAAGCAAATCTGAGAGCTAGAAACGTCCCTGTGAAGGACGTGGTGCCTGTAGTCCCTCCTGGATGGGGTGTGCACATCAGTTGTGCCACTGTGGTGGCAGGCAGAGCTAACTGACTGTTGGATGGATCCAAGCAGCAGGGACAAGTGAATACGCTATGAATGTATTGGTACAGTCATAAAAATCCTATAGATTTTTTAAAAGAAAGCAGCTATATGGGGAAAGAAATTCAAAATGAATTTCGATGGGAAGTGTTAAAGCGTTGAGCAACCCAAATGTAAGCTGAATGGGTGGTCTTGGATTTTTGTTGTTGGAAGGGTGTGTGTTCTGTCTTTGTTCTGAATTTAGAAAAGTATAAATTTTGTCCTTGTGGTAGTACATCGTACCTCTTAAATATAGGAGAGGGGAGAAAAGCAGCAAAGAATATTTTTTTCCTCCTCCTGAACAAATGAAAGCAAGAGCAAAGCCATCTTCATTTTAGAATTCAGGCTCCAAATTTCCCCACAAACGAGTTTTAATAGTAATCATAAATTCTAAATCATCTAAGCAGTTACCTGAACACGGAAGGAGTGGGGACTAGCCTGTGCTTCAGCCCCAGATGTTACTGGACTACAATAATGGCCCAGCCCAGATATTTACAGCTTAATTTCTGTTCATGTGCACTTGTCCATAAAAGGTTCCTTTTCTATTTCCAGTCCAACAACTGAAGCACTTATAATAGAGAGTGATTTAAACATGAATGATGGCAAAATGTGAATAGAGACAATTTACCTTCGGAAACTTTAAAGTCCATTTCCAATTTCTGAAATGTAAGGTAACTCTCTTGAACAGAGAATGATTGATCAATAAGTGCCCCCTTTAAAATGTCGTTTTCTTTATTTTTTTATCTATATATGTGTATAAAATATGATTTTATACTTTTTTTTTTCTCTTAGCTTTACTGCAGTTCAGAGCAGAGACCTTTTTTTCCCTCCTTTTAATGCTATGCCATCTAGCACTACTTGTGTTGCAAGCCACTGAATCTAACCTCGCTCCTCTCCCCATTCCTGTCCTCCTCACTGCTCCTCCCAACCAGCCCCACTGCTTCAAACTAGACAGATTGAAAATAATGATTGGTAACCATCTGCTGTGCTGAAATTCCACGTACAGCAGTTAACTCCATTTTACAAAACAACTTCAATCTAGTGAATTACAGTGCGGTTCTTGGTGGCAGCAGATAGCAACATGCCGTTTCGAGTTCCTCTAGACAAAGCAGTTCACATAGGGAGCATTATGCAGAGTCACTTGGTGGTGTTGGGGTGGTGGTGGGGATACTTTTGCCGTCAGACAGTCCAGTGTAATGTGTTTGAAACTAGAGAGAGTCTAATTGCGGCCTAATTGTTTCATCTGATTGGAAGAGAGGCCGGTCTGTAAAACTGTGCAGACAGGCGATCCTGCAAACCTGTGCCCTTCAGTTTGGTTTTCTGTTTCTGCAGCTGCAGTGTAATGCGATGAGCGGCGTGTGCAGCTTTCAGTCGCTTTCATGTGACTTTTGGAGTGCCCAATGAAAACCTCAACCAAAAAATTAGATTGTGTAGCTGGTCAAAATGTATTGAAGCACAATAATTATTCACAGTTTCTACAGAAGAAACTCTTTTATTGATGCAGAACTGTAACAAGAAGCGCTTTAAATAGTGATGGACTGCCAAACAGCAGATATTCAAGTAGTAACAGACTGTGATGTAATATTAAAATAGGTACCATTATCATCTATGTTTTTAACTCAATTTCGGTTATTTGGGCTTAGGTTTTGATCGTGTATAAAGAAAGTTGCTTAAAATGGGCAGTATATTGAGTTCAAAGGACCCATACAGTTCATAAATTCTCTGATGTCTACTGGATTTTTCATCAGGGAGACTTCCAATAAAAATGATCTATTTTAGAAATAATATTGTTTAGTAGGTTGAAATGTAGTGTAATAAAATTAGACCTTCAGTCTTCTAAAGTTACTACTTAGATGGCACCCTTGGGATGGTAAAATGGCTGTATAAGCAGATGAATCAGACAGTTTCACTGATGGATACATTTGTCAGTCTCTGTTACAGATATAATATATTCTTATATCTGTAATCCTGACACTGTTACATCCAAATGAAATCAACATGAGGTTGTCATCTTTAAGCAAATATGTTAAGTGTTGTCTTTTGTGCTTTGGATTTGAAAGAAAGGGGCCCAAGGGAGCCAGCATCATGCAAATGGAACAAATCCCATTTCTTCTGAGCTGTGCTGTTTCCCCCTTCATGGCAGCTGGCTGTGTTATCTTTGTGTGTTTCTCTGAGTGCTGACAATTCTTTCAGTGATCTAAGTTAGGGCACATTAGAAAGTGGAAGCAGCTGTCTGTCGTTATACTGAGAGACGTGTTTGCTCTACTGCAAAGATGAAGGACCATGAATCCTTGACACACTCTCTCCCCCCCTCCCCCTTTACTTTCCAACATGATCAACATTCAGACGCACAGATTGTCTGCTTGGACAGTTTTTTGTTCTGACTGACAGCATCTGGCATAGACAAATTTAAAAATACATAGCATGCCATGCTTGGAATTGGAACATCCCTTCTTTATTAATCTTCTCATTTAAACCATTCATTTACATTTCAAGAAAGGTTACAGCTTGATATGGTTGAAACATTTATTTTAAATGAATAACCTCCTAATGAAATACCTTGAATAAGCACCAAACAGTCACTGTTCATTAAAATGTACACCTGATTAGTATGGCCTTGAATGGTTGCAAAGATATAAGATTTCCCTATTGTCTCAATCCATAAGCAAAAAAATTTAAAAAGGAATGAAAAAAAAAAAAGGAAAATGTTTAACATGTGTCAGTGTATATATATTTTCTTTTTTCTTTTTTTTTTTGCCACAGAGATAAATAGGAATGGTGTTTTCACTTGCAACCCCTCATCATTTTCAAGAGTACCATGTTATAAAGCAGTAGCCTTTAAAATGCTATTTGTCTAATTAAATCTGGTTTTGATAGAACAATGCATTTGAAGGAAACGCCTAAATAGTGTGGTGGGTTTGTTTTGTTTTATTTTGCTAAGGCATTTATGTTTTGAGAAAAAGATGCTTTATGATTTGATGTAATCTGAAATCCTGTATATATTTTTTTTCTACTGAGAAGTATGCACATGTTTATGTACAATACTTTACTAGTAAAATGGAACTGAAATGGTGGACCACTCACTAAGATGTTTATGCACGCACACATGCACATATGCTCACATACATTCTGTGCGCTCTCATCTTCCTGATGCAGGTTAGCAATGCAGACAAGCTCGTCTAGCGTTTATGTAAAAATAATTTGAAAATTGGCTGTACCAGTCAGACTATGGACTTTGATTCCAGGAAGTAAGGAAGAAAAACCTTTTCTTGTACCAGGCATTTTGGATGCTTGATATCACTGTGAATTGCAGCTGTAACTATTCATAGCACAGGGGAAAAAAAAAAAATCTTCCAGAAGGTGGGGGGAGCCCCCAGTATTATAATAAAACAGAGGACTGTTCAAGTGCTAGGCAGTAAATATGTAAAACAAGTATCCTGGCTTATTTGGAGAGGAAAGAGATGCTGTAGCAGACAGGCTCAATTAACAATTGTAAGCAGGAGAGGACTTGGATTTCTTTGGTAAATGTAGCAGAGGTCATTTGCTTTAGGATAAATTCTGACAAATTTCAGATATAGACATAAAGGCTGGAATAAATGCGACGAAAGATTTCCAGCTGTATATCAAACATTTTGTATTTGCAATGGCCATTTACATTTTTTTTTCTCAGTGAGTAGATTTCTTTTCTATTAATATTTTTCTGAATAATATATTTTTAAATTAATTGACTGCAAAACAAACATTTTGGGACAATATGAATTTTAATATAGGCTTGAAATATTATTGATGCTTTTTTAAAAAATCTCTTAGTAATGCTTAATCTATTTTTCTTTTTCTGGAGGAAACACTAAGATCATAAGCTTTCAGCAGTTTTTACCATGCTAGTTATGTGTAATCATAAGAGTGAAATCAAATTTTATTTTAAGTGAAATCACATTCCCCCCCAACTGTTCTATTTCTGTGATAAACTTTTTTTTTTTTTTTTTTTTT
>NW_008586841.1:65767-76796 GCF_000691845.1 Merops nubicus | reverse complement strand
TTTTTAATGACTAGTTATAAAAGCCTGTACAGATATGCATCTGTAAGCAAACTGGGAATAGGTTAGAAAACACAACTCCCTGGTGTAAAAAGCAAGGTTTAGCAGTAATGCTTTTAATCTGGACTTGTAGAGGATTCGGGAGCATCCATAGATCTGCTTCAGTAATTACCATACCCCAAGTGGCACTGGAAGAGACATTTGCCTAAAAACTTGATGTCTTCATTACACTGTTTACATTTTAATTAGAAACATGAAAATTAGTGATTCATACGGACAACTATAGTTTAAGTGGGTTTGCTCACCATCCAATAAATCATAGAGGGAGGGGAAAAAAAATGGAGGGAGCGGGAGGCAACCCCTAGGAATCATTCATGGGTATAATGTGTTGGTATTTGAAGCTGTTTAAAAAGTGTTTATTATTTTATCAGACATGAAATTTCCATGTAAATAGCAAATGTGATTTTAAAGATAAAGCTACTTGCATGTGGTACTACATGTATGTGTTTGATGTGTATATAGGGCATACATACGTAGTCTCTGTGTGCATACATATAAAATTGTAGCTGTGTCAAGGAGAAGAATCAGTGTAGGAATATTTTGGCAGCGCTGAGCGCTACGTATGGCTGCAGAGAAGCCAGTTTAGCTGTTTCCATATGTCTCCATAAGTATATATAAACATTTGTATAGCTGCACACGGAGATGTATATATGTATAAATACACATGTGCGTGTGCACAGAGACAAGTAAGGAAACGCTGATAATTTCCCCCTGAATTTAGCATGTACCTGTCGGGACCAGTGGCCTAAAACCATTCTGTCCAGGAGTGATGGGGAGAAGCAGCGGTGCCTGTCAGTGTCCCTGCCTGAGTCAGCAGCATGTCCAGTGCTGGCGCGGGCGACAGCCACTCATCCAGCCCTGCCCTCCCGGGGGGCCCCCCGCCGCCTCCGCCCCGAGGAGGGTGACCCCCCTGTCTGGCACGCTTAAGATCCCAAATTGCACTGCATTGGTGTGCGAGTTCAAATCCCTACTCCGAAAGGCAGAGCTGGGATTCCAGCTAATGACTCAGAGATACAGGGGGTCAATGCACTGGTGATCTGGAATACTGAGCCATTGCACCAGCTTAGTTGTACTCTCCCCCCCCACTTCAACTTGCTGTATTACCCTCCACATTTCCACCCTCATTCCCTTGTGATAAAACTGAGGATATGTAAAATTGCATATCTTCTTCTAAGAACACTTTAGTGGTCATATTGCTCTGGATTTCACTTTGATCTGCTCCATTTAAAATTTTTTTTTTTTGCTTGGGGGGACATGAAGAGATTTTCTACACTATTAACTTTGTGTTACGTTAGTTCCATGTAGGCTATTTTGGGCATTATGCAAATAACACATGGATGCCCAATTTCTTTGAATGGAAGAGTGAGCCTCAGTAGCAATAAGTAAAAACTTCTTGGTTTAATATTAATGCCTTCTTCTTTAACAAAAAATAATGAAGTTTCCTGCTCCCTTGCTTTCTATCAGATTTCTTTTTGTTGGTACCCTTAAGATTTGTTGCTCCCTCTATATAAAAAAATTATGTATATATTTATAATTCTTCTTCTGTACTTCAGACTTTTAGGCAGTACATGATATACATCAGAATAAGTATTTTATAAAGATGCTTCACATTAGCAAATACGAATTGTGTTTTGTTCTTTCATCATTCAAGTGATATTTCTGACCCAGAGATTCAGTAAGCCAGGGCATATCTTGTGGCTATTTTAATGCTTTGTGTAAGCAGTTCAAGTGACAAAAATAGACAATGGCATCTCTTTTTTCTGTTTGTTTTAGTGTTGAAGTAATGTTTCAGTTTAAATCAAAAACTTTCATTTGAGGATTTGTTTAGCTTTTTCTTAATTTAAGTTTTTATTAAAAGATATTATTATTGTCGCTAATTGCTGGTAATTTGGCAGCACTGCAGTGAGGTAACTTGAGTGCACAATTTGTAGTGTGATTCACTTAGTGACAGTACTCTGTCTTCATTTGTTCTGTTTTTTCTTTTTTTTTTTTATTTTTCTTAAACCCGTCTTTTTGGGTATAGACATGTTATAAATGCAACTAAACAGAACTGTCTATGTCTGCAAAGACAGAAACATGCTGCTAGCTTGTATGTACTGCAAAATTCTAATAGTTTTGTGCTATCAGTTAAATTCAGTGTGATTTTGCATTGTGGCACGAAACAGTTGTGCTGTGAGGGAAGCTGGCTGCCTGCCAGCCATCGACTATGAAATCCCGGGTACCTGAGAGCTTATCAGTTCTTTTTGCTTTGTAAAAGAATAAGTGTTGAAAATGTTGGTAAACTGCCATGAAGGTTTAAGGCTGCTGGAATAAGGAGCCGTGTAATCAGATTGGAAAATGGAGCTTGAGATTCTCTGCATGGGAAGCAGTCGCCTGTGGACCTACCGAGATGCTGTGCAAGTGCCCGAGCTGACCACTTTGTTAGCAAATCAGCTTGTTTGCTGCAGCAGCAGGGTGGAATAGGCTAGTCCTTGCGGTGGTATGTAACACAAGTAATATCTCTTGCTTTGCACAATGTAATCAGCTTGCAATTAGCTCACTCTACATTAACCTTTTTGATATTTTTCCCTTTTCTAAGACTGTGCACTTTAAACAATTAACTATAGAAAGTGATCCTTCAAGCAAATCAAAGCAATCCTTTAATTTTATCACCCTGCTGAAAAAGTATCAGGTGGTCAACTGGTCTTCAGCTGCTGGAAATTCTCAGGCTCACTGTAGCGTGGAGATGTTCTTTAACCCATTCACATTTAGAAAAATGTCAAGATTTTATATTTCTCACCTAACATAATGCTGCATCATGAAGCTGCAGTTGGAATTGTTTTAATAAAAGCCTTGGGAGAGCCTTTTCCTATACAGACAGCTTTTACGCTTCTGTTTGTTTAGGCATTTCCATATACTACCTCTCAGAAAGCTTTGATGACACAGCCACTTGTACTGATAATTCCACTGCTTCACCTCCAGTGAACTTGATTCACTAAGGTTGGAGAGAACAAGGCTATCGTTCCTGATCTTGTGCGTTGCTTTTTAATCCTCTGAAAAAAAGCCAGATAACAGGAAAATTTGTGTGGTAGGCAAACTTCCTTTTAGGTAGGGGTGTAGAAGTTTTAGTGCCATTTGTGGAAATGTGAAAGCTTGAAGTTTTGCTAAGGAAAATCAAACTTAATAAAAATTAAGAGCGCAGAACACCATCTGACTTGTTGCTATTTGAATGGCTTATCCACCCAAAAGTTCTTTTGTTTCTTTGATAATTTTGGGGTTTATTACAGGCTTCAATTTTCCAGTCATCCTGTGAAACATGATTATTTATACCGTTGGAATACTGTATAATAAGAATATAACTGCTTTTTAATGTAAAAGTTTGCTTCTATGTAAATATTTCTTTTACATGCCTTGCTGATTTCTAAACTTAAACCACTCAACAGTTATGCTCATATAAATAAAAGCAGTGAAATTAGTGACAAAAGTATTTACGAATAATAGTGCCGTGTATGAACTTTATTTGTGTTACATTCATTATATGAAAAGAAATATTGTGGGTTACTTAAGGCTGTATTGAACAAAGTGATCTGAAACTCCTGTCCACGTATTTTGTTTAGAAGACATATATCGTCAGCAGCTGCTTTGCCATCCACCCCAAAAAGTCGTTTCAGTCATTTCATTGTATTCCAATAGATCAGAGCAATAAACTGAATTTTATAATATGTGATCTGCTTTTACCAGTGATATCTGTGAAAGCAGTGGCTTTCTGTGACACAGTGACTGGCTGTGTAAGTCATCTTTTATCTCTCTTTGTAGAATGTGAGCATGTTTTGGAAATCCAAAGCCAGATCCTACTAGTCATACTACATTTATAATATTTTAATGTTGACTTTGGCTTAGTTTTAACAAGAATAAAAATTCTGGAATTTATGTGCATGTCTGTTTTCTGTGTGCCCAAATTTAAAAATAAAAAAAAAAAAAGGAAAAAAAATAACCTGCATACATCTTATGCTGCAGAGATCTACTTTATATTCTTTTAGAGGACAAACTCCATTAGATATGCACTTACTGTACATTGGATTGTAAATCTTACAATTTAATGGTAATTCAGTGAGCAGTTATTGCTTCTGTGGCCTTTTTTCTTTCTTTTTTGTCCCATCTCACTTGTGAAATAGGGTTACCCTTTACAAGTGTCACATCCATAGATTCATCTTTTGTACTCTATAGTTTTTCTTAGTGCATCATTCTATGTGAAAAGAAAAATAGGAAGCCAAAGCTACAGGAGGGGCATGGGGGGAGGGGGTCTATACATAGAAATACAGCATATAGCAGCAGAAAGACCAAGGCAGTTTAACATCAATCTAACAGATTAAAATTTTGCTGTAAAGGTACATTTTCTTTAACCTCATTCTCGTTCATTTTTCCATACCACTGTAGCTGGCGTTTGAATTCCCAGGAAGCAGAAATGGTGTCTTAATGATACGAACCTTTTTGCCTTGCTTACGCTGTTAATACTCTTATCCCTTTTCTGATATTGAAATACTTTTTGTAGAAACAATATACACATTTGTAAAGAAATTATAAAAGGATTCTCCTTTTGAAGATAATGAGTTCTCTTCAGGAGCTGCACGTTACGTGGAACACAAATGAGCTCTAAGTGGAGGGATTTAAAGTCCTGCTACAGCATTTAATTTCTTGAGGAAAGGAGTTCAGTTCAAGGTTAGCCTGTTATTGTGGCACTGGCAACTACTTCTCTCATTCCTGTTCTTCTGCCAGCAGTACCGCACAAAAGGCAGTCATTTTTATTTAATACATAGGGAGGTATTAATCACTGCAGTGTTTTCTCGCAAAAATTTGTCTTATCAAATTCATTGTTTCACCACTCATGACAATAATAGGTGTTTAATTACTCAATAAGAGCAGTTTATAGATTCCATTTTTCCTGTTTGCTGGACAAATGGTATTGATTTTGTACTTTGATGCAACATGAAACTGTATTAAACACAATTAGAATTCTAAGGCTGGTAATGTGTATCAGTTATGGTAACTGAGCTCCTGGCTAAAGAAACTGCATCTTCCAAATTTTCACTACATTTAATTCTCAGGAGAAGAAAAGATCTTTAAGGATACTCCTTTTGTTACATAAATTCTTGTTTTTCATTGGCACTTATGATTGCTACAAATTTTATATACTGAAGACAAATAGTTTATATAATTTTTTTTTCAGATAGTAGTTCCCTTACACTGGCAATAAGTTATGCACGTTGCAACCTTCTCAGCAATTTTACCATTGTCTCACCTTACCTTCATGCCATAATTGTGAACAAGATTTCTTGTATGAAAAATAAAGATTATCTTGTACCTCATGCTTGAGTTTAAACAGTAAAAACTTATGACACTAGGGAAGATGGCATATTACTTTTTCTATTTTTCCTAGAGCTTTCAGTTTTCTTCAAAGGGTAACTGTTAAGCCACATGTGGATTTTTTTTCTTTCTTTTTTTTTTTTTTAGCGATGGTTATTATTCTGTGGTCATTCACAGCATGTTATTGATATATCAATATCTGCATAGATAGCCTTTTCTCCAGGTAGAATTTTAGCTGATTTGCAAAAGTCACACTGCAAAAATTATTGTTCAACACTTCCTTTGTCAGTCAGTACATTTTTAAAATACTGTTCTTTTCTGCTTCTGGTGCTTTTGCAACAACTTCCACCTGGGAGTGTTTAATGTTTTTTTATTTTGTGTTTGATTTTGTTTCCAGAGAGTCAGAATTAAAAAGCATGAACTGAAGGTGAGCATACTGTATCTGAATCAAGGAAAGAAGGATGATTCTTGTCAATGTGCATTCCACTGTACAAACTTGTATGACTAACCAAATCTTTATGATATTTTGACGCTTGTTGGATTCAAGCTTCTAGGTAAATACATTAGATAAAATCTTCAGTGTACAATTCCTACTTTTTTTTTTTTTTTTTTCCCCTAGTTTCTGCTAGGAGCCTGTATTTTTTCTCAATTAGCTCAGTGTGGGTATTTCTTGAAAATACAGACAGAATTTATGGAAAATGTATCTTGATTAAACAATATTTTCAAAGGAAACATTACAGACAGAGACATCTCTTAATTTTTCTTGCATTTAAATGCTTTCAAAGTCCAACTGAAATAAAGAAAATGCAAGTATTTGAAATGTCCTTCGAACTGCATATGTAAGTGTGCTGTGTGCTTATTGGGGAGCATAGTTAGTATTAAGAAACATCTCTTGTTTAGTTACTTCTTTTTAAAGGAAGCAGTATTTTTGCTTCCTTCTTTGGGAACCTGTTTTTATTGCATAACTTCACAATATGTACATTAACATACTTAGATTCATGCTTTTGTTCTAATTTTTTCTCATATTTACAGAGTATTCCCCAAACTCTGAAAAGCTCTGGCTCCTTATTTAAGCTTACTTTAAGAGCTTCAGTGGGACTACCCATGCTTGAATTCAAGGACATGCTTAATTGCTTTGCTGGGTCAAACTTTATATTGGGTGGACCTTCTTGTTTCTGCTTTTAGAAAAATTATTTGTTTCCAATGTGTTCTGAATAACTTGGGCACCAATGGCTCATTGTATTGTTTGTGTTCTAGGTGGTGTGTTAAATGTTCTTTACTTTATGAAAATCAATATAAATTTCAATTACACGAGCGGCAGGTAAGACATTAAAATTAAAAGGATGTAGGATGCACATTCTAATCTGTGGTGAGGTCTTGGCCATCCAGATGTTATGGGGAAATTGAATAAATGTAAGTGGGATTCTGAATAATTGAGTATATTGTTCTTATTTATTTGGAATACTGTAACACTTAGGGGTCTCAACCAAGATGGTGACCTTGTTGTGCTGGTATTGTAAAAACATGTAGTAAGAGACTGTTGTGCTTCAGAGAGGTTACATTCTAAATAGCTGAGATGCACAAAGGTTAATAGGGACACAAAGAGGTGCTGAAATGTGAAGAGACTTGCCCAAGGTCATATAGCAGGTCAGTAGCAGAGCCGCAAGTTAAGCCTACATCTCCGGACTCTTATTGCAGTGTCCTATCCACTAGATTGCCTCCCCAATGATTAAACTATCTGCCTTTAATAGCTATTGAGGGAAGTAATTGTCTTTGATTTAGCGGGGAATTTTGGACAGTGACATTTGACTGCATTTCTACTTGGTTCTTGCATATTGTAGAAAACATAGAGGTATAATTCGATAATATGGGAAAAAAAAACATTAAAGCATGACTTTTATTTTGCCCTTCTTGTTGCAAATTTAGTAAATACTTTCTGAGAGGTGAACATTGTTTCACAGAACGTTAGCTACAACGGCTGGTGCTTCTTGCTGGTTTGCACAAGTATTTTTGCTTTTCAGGTTTAGCCTACAAAATCGGTGGTAGAGCTAACCACCTTGATTGGCTCGCAGGGAATAATGTTTTAATTATGTTGGCGAAGCCATCCTGAAGCCTGTATCCTCCTTATGACAGTTCACTTCAGAAGCTACATTGCTTCATTTCAGTAACTTTATTACCATTTGGCTCAGAGATTGCTATTTCGCCTTGGCCACAGATTTCATCAGTTGCCCGGTTCACCTTTGTCCGCACTATACTTGTGAAATGACCTGCTCCTTTAGCGCTTGTCAATAGTAAATTGCTGCATCCTCACTGTCCAGGCTGAAGTGCAATAAGGAACACAATTCTTTATTAAATTACTGGATTTAACACTTATTTTTTTTGTATTAAACCTGAATGTTAAAAATCTTAATTACCATTTAATACCAAGTAATTAAAGCACTGGCCAGGGTCAGCTGTATAAAGCGCATCAGTTTGAACTGCCACCTGATTAATAGGCTTGGTGAAATAAAAAGTTCAGCACAAAAGCATGCTCTGCCGGGGTCACTGCTTTAATAGCTGTGGAAAATGCAGTTTTTGCTTTAATTCTATTCTAACGACTGGATCAAAATAATAATTTGTGAAGTGTTCTTGGTTGGCTTCTCTAGCATGACGTCAGGTAAATTATTTGAATTTGACGTCAGTTAAATTGGTTTTGTGGGATATATTGATGAGCAAACTGGTTAGGCTCAGATCTTTTCTTAATTTAATTTGCATTCTTCAAAGTGAAACATCCAGTCTAACTTTCCAGCCTCCTCCTCCAGAAGAGAGTTAAGCTTAGGGAAGGCTAGAAGATGTAATGTGCATAGCTGTGTGTCTATATTTGCTTCTGTTTATATACAGTTCATCATCAATTTAGTGTAGCTCAGGTGCTGTATACACTTAGGCGTGTGTTTGTCTGTGAGTGTGTGTGTTTGGGAGTGTGCACACAGTGTTATCCAGAATAGTTGACTTAATAGCTGTGTGTTTGTATCCTGGTACGTATATATGCATATATCTCCCCATATTGTATTCTGTTATGAGTGCTTTTCCTGCTCCATGCTTAGCCACAGAGGCTCTGGTCTACAGGATCATTTGAAAGTTATGCAGTGTTCACTTTTAATATAATGGGGTTTTGTTTTGTTTTTTAAAACCTTAACAGCTTATTGATAGCGTCTAAGCAAACTGCTGCACTTCCAGAGGACTCAGCTTTTACCAGGCTCTGTGTGTGCATCAGTCAGCCCATGCATTAGCAGTTGCAGGATGGGAGCCATAATGGTTTTTGCCTACTGGCAGCTCCATGAGCATTAATTTTGACAACACCCTACAAAGAAGGTAAGCGTAGTTATCCCCACTATTACTGCTGCCTCAAGAATAAGGATTAAAGCCTTGATCCCACTGACAAGTGTGCATGTGCTTAGCTCTAAATATGTAGGCAGACCTATGTATTTGAGCGGAAGAGCCTTTCTCACCAAAGTTAATGACGTGTTTTGAGCAAATTTTCTAAGTGAGCAGAAGATTTCGGTTTCAGAGCTAGGTTTTGAGTCTGAAATACTTGGTTCTGGCTTTGTTCTCTATACTTCTGCACCTCTTTCAAATAAGCTTACAAATATTGCTTTTTATTATTTACCGCAAGGATTACTTACTATATAGTAGCAAGACTGTCAGCTCTCACGTTTCCAGTGAAGACTGCTGACAATTGTTTGAGTTATTTGTTGTGAAATCACTTCTGTTTTGATGTCAGTATAGACCAGGTGGTTTACTTTGCTTTTTTGTTACTGGTTTTCAATGTAAATTTTGCTTTCAACTATGCATAGTTCTAGTTACTGTATAGTTATAGCACACAAGGTCCTTAGCTGAGATTTGGGCTTCTCAGTACTGGATGTTCTACTTCTCTGTAAGAGCACATGTGAAGAGGATGCAGTTAAAGGCAACGGAGATGAAGCTGGGAGAGACGGTTCTTTTGACTTTTGTTGCAGCCTTATTTGAAAACCATGGCTGCTATAGCTCACCCAGCCATGAAAGAGGCCAGTTAGTTTTTCTTCCAGCCAGGCTGGAGGTGAACTCCACCCCTCTAGGTAAGAGAGGTTCTTGGCAGAACAGCCCTTGGACTTCCTTGCTGCCTTCTGCTCCGGTACTCTCTTAGGCATTGGCTGTTGGCTCTGGGGATACATGCATGTTTTGTGGGGAGCTGGGATTCATTTAATTCCATTCTCAGGCCTGAGCTGCAGGAGTTGGTCTGTGTCCAGCTCTACAAATGGAGAACTGCATGGGTAGCACAGGACCATATTGCAAATGGTGCTGTGTGGGGCTGGCACAGTGCTGCTAAGACCCTAGTCCTTTCTCTCTGGAAGCTCGTAAAGCTCTCCTTTAATTTGACAATTGCAGAGTGAACATTTTAAATAATAAATGGGAAATCCAACTTCCACTCTGTTTTTCTGGCATTTGCTCATGATCTGCTTCTGTTAAGGATAAATATCTCCTGCTAGATGGGAATGAACATGCTGATGTATGTTCACAGGCTCTGAGATAGTGTTCAAAGCAGTTACAGGTTGTTTTATCAACCGTATACCTTTCAGCTTTACTCTTAAAACAGGACCAGCACAGCAATAAATTGAAACTTCAGTTGTCAGAGAATTTCAGGTTCTGATAAATAGACAGCAAGCCTAGCTGGTTTTTTTTTAATATTCCTACTATGATGAAATAAGTTTAGCTGAATGATTCTGGGGAGATGAACAATTTCAGGACACTGAACAAGGAAAAGAGAACCTTGTGATGCTAAGTGATTCACTGATTAAACTATAGAAATTATGCCTCAGGCTATGCTGTAGTTGGAACTTCCTATAAAACTGTTTTCTTTTCATAATATAGCTGATAGACACAAGGCAATACCAAAATGTCAGTCATTCAAATCTCAACATTCATAAACGCATATCCGAAAGTGGCAAAACAGAGGCTGAAGAAAGTTGCTTGAGAAGCACTGTGATCTAGTAGACAGTGACTTTTGTGGTAGTCAGATGGCATTACTGAAGGTCCAAGGTTATCTTGTAAAAGGGTTAAATTTGAAAAGGTAGCGGGGCCAAAACCTAAAAGGATTTATTAGTGTATTTGAAATTGTTTTCAGTTCAGTCAGTAGCAGATTGATGACTGGAACGCCGGCTTCCTAATTTTTAAACTGGGTCTAGGCTTCCAAAGCATTTTCTGGTAGAAATGGTGGAATCTGATGGAAATAGATTCTGGGACTCCAGATCATCATGGCCTGAAAAACTGCACCACAAAAATTGGTGTGATGACAAAAAGGACCCATAGTTTCCCTAGTTCTGTGTTCCAAGACTTAGTCTGACAAGTTCAAAAGCAGCACATCTGTGAGTACATGGCAGAAGTCTGAGAAATTAGACCTCCAGTTCTCTGTCTGTAAATATGCTGGTTCTTTATTCTCAGAGATTGAAGAAAAAATTAGCCACTAGCTTAAAATTGCTGACTAACCCATAGAGAACACTTTTGATAGGAGCATATGTATGAAAATGCTCTGTAAAGCCTCGTTCCCATCATATAACCAGAACAAAATAAACAGCAGCAGGGTGGTGTTTTTTTTTTTTTTTTTTTTTTTTTT